>NC_142938.1:77841752-77856752 GCF_046866305.1 Octopus bimaculoides | reverse complement strand
TAACCAAAGTTATCTTACAGAGATACAAAGCTTGTAGATAATTATAATTAAAGTTGATAGATAACAGAAATTAATTGGTACTTTCTGAAATTGGAACTAAAAACATGCTTCAAAATGTTAATATTTCATAGTAAAACGAAATTCTTAACCTTATTCAATCTTTATTCCTTTTCTTCTCAGTATGTGTGTGTAAGGGTACTATGTATGTATGTATCATCTATCTATCTATCTACTTATCTATCTATCTATCTATCTATCTATCTTGTTTAGGCCAAACCACTTGCGTATGTTTTTGTCAAATTTAACGATTAAACTTATGTCAAGCACGGCATAATTTAATATAACGTAGAGCATTTCGAACCAAAAGTTGAAAATAAATAACAGATCTTTGCTCTTTGCTATCACGAAGAGAATACCATTATAATAACGCTTTACGTATTGCTTCATTCGCAGAGTTTCGATTAATTTCTTTATCCATTCCTTGATAGCTTTTGAATGCAAAGAGAATTTCATAACGCAATCAACAAGATAAATATACTTGGCAAACTTCTGTGGTTACAGACTGATATCTTATTGTAAACTTTACATTAGTTTTTGCACGTAACTACACGAGAATACACACCGATCAGACAATAGTGATTTATAGTGGATATTTTTCATCGATTTTTTTTTCTTATTTCATTTTATTTAGCAAGTACACAGTCTATTATAAGAGACACATGATATAATCTATGAACGTTACCGTTCATGAGAAACTAATCAAAACATCAGTTGTCTGATGTATTACTGTCATGAATGACTCATATCTGTGATCTGTCGCTTATGCTTTAAAATAATAGGAATTATGAATACTATATATATGGATATATATATATATATATATATATATATATATATATATATATATATATATATATATATATATATATATATATATATATGGATATATATATTATTTGAATCAGAGAAAAATCAAAATAAAGTGTTTAAATTAACAACAAACTATTCCTTGGTAAATAAAAGTTTTTATCAAGTTTTGAGTAAAAAAGGTTTATCTATATTTAAATTTCCGACAAATATCTAGTTTTTGTTGTAAATGTGATTTTGGATAAATTTTGTCTACTCTTTATAGATAAAAAAATAATTGTGTTGTGTTTTGTGTGAGTGTGTGTGAAAGAGAGCGAGTGAGAGAGAAACCGTTTGTTTATATTGCCTGCATATATATATATATATAAATTCTAAAATAGCATAATTCTTGTAAATCAAATGTTTTAGAGACATTTTCAAGTTGAGATCGTAAACATGGATTGAACAATGCTAACATATTTTCAATATTTCCGGAACAACAGATATTTCAATTGAACGCCACAAACTCGGCTTTCCAATAGTTTAAATTGAATAAACTCACAATGAAAAAAAAAACACTTCTGCCATGTTATATATAAATCTCTATGCAATTAATTATAGCTAGGCATAATTTTACAGAAAGAATTTTGATATCTTTGTTCATTAGTATATTTATGAAATATCTTGGAGATTAATCAAAACTCCTTCATATTAATAAAATGCAGATATTTGTAATTCAGACATTAAAATACGTAAATATATTGGTTTCAAATTTTGACACAAAGCTAGCAATTCCAAGGGAGAGGTAAGTCGATTATATCGACCTCAATGCTCAACTGGTACTTATTTTATTGACTCTGTGAGGATGAAAGGCAAGGTCGACCTTGGCAGAATTTGAACCCAGAACAAAAGAGAGACGAAATGCCGTTAAGCATTTTGTCTGCCTTGCCTGTTCGCCGCCTAAATACAGATAAATATTACACCACCATCACATTAGAAGCGACTGACACTTTTTACACAATGAAGGAATCTCAGTAAACGTCCTGTTGTTATTATGAAACTAACCTGAAGATAAAAACATCAGTTTAATCATTTATAATATCCTTAACTGTATTTATTAATTAAAGTGAGATTACACCCTCTATAAGATAATCTGAATAATTTCAAAGATTATTCACTCAAGTTTAGATCAGTCTTTATTAAAACTACGTATGGACGGAAGAACATCGTGAAAGGAGTTGTCATTGGTGTCTTCAAGTTTGCAATCGTTTTTTTTTTGTTTGTTTTTTTTGTAGAGGCAGCACTGGTTAATTCGGGATTTGGTCCTTTGACCCTGGTTTTGTATTTAATTTGCAAGATTCTTGATGTTAATTCGTGTGTTGAAACCAATTTTGCTGTGTCCTACGAGAGACATTACGCCAATAAACCAATAACGCGTATACACCATTTTGTTTATGCAGACGACAGCTCGCATGATTCTTACAACTGAGTGACGGTCGTTATTCATGAAAGAAAAACTCAAGTCAATTGTTGAAGTGAAATTTAACAAACTTAAGCGGTGAATTTACAGCAATTGCTTATGTTTTACAAGATAAAAGGGGATTGATAGAAGAAATCAAAGAGACATCTCCAAATTCCATAAACGATTGATTGTTTTATGGTACATGTACGTTTAAGAATAACAAGTTTTAAAGCCAAACAATAATAATGGTTTCTCATTTAGGTACAAGGCCAGCGTTTTTGAAGAAGGGGACAGTCAATATCAGCTACCCCTCCCAAAGTTCTTGACTGGCATTTTATTTTATTTTATCAGTCCCAAAGGGGCCCGATGCTACCCGCACAAGTGGATCTGAAGTGAAATACTTAACCACAGAGTAATACTTGTGCTTATGTATACTTCTCAGCCACATAACTTATTAATGTTTCGTTTAAACTGATGTTGTACAGGACATCAGTTACCGTCCATGCTCACCACGTCTTTCTATGTTATTTAGACGATTTTGTTTCTTTTTCTATCGTTCTGACCAGAATCATCTGCTTATCATACTTCAAGGGTATTTTTGTTCAAAGTACCTTTATTTTAAAACGACAGGATGTGATTTATCTACTACTTGTAACGTCTTAACACCATCTTTCTACAGCAAGGCCTATATTGTTGAATATCTCCAAGGAGACGTGGACACTCAAACCGCTACCAATAGAAGCTAAATCTCCTTAAGATCACGCTCTATAGTCTTAAGAAAAACAACCAAACTTCTAATTTACATTATATAACACTTATTAGTTATAATTCAAACATTTAAAAATGAAAAGCTGTGATTTCTCTACCGATGTCTCTATTAACTGCAATGGGGCTATGTTCTACATGATTTGCATCAATTTCATTATTAAAATAATTATAGATAAATAGGAAAAAACAAGAGTGGGGAAAAAATGAATAAAGTAAAAGCTTGATCCACAATCCATTTGAAACCAACTCATCTGTGACCTTGCCTGGTTCTATAAAACAAACTTGTCTTAAAGAGATCTAAACGAAAACCTTCCATCAAAATCTGATGTTATTTTGTATTCCAAACACCAGATAAATAATGACAAAGTTACTACATTAAATTATTCGCTGTTTTCAAAGTTAACAGAAAATAAAAACAGGGTTCTAAGTATTTATGTAAAACTAACATTCACAGTAAAACGAAAGGTTTTCAGTTAATAAGAAATACAGGCCCCTAGACAAACATCAATGCCTTCCTAGGGATCCAGGGCCTTCTAATCATTCATACAATGCTTGATTAGATTGGTATGGGCATGGCAGGAGAAGACAGGTGGCGCAATGGAAAATAAAACCTTCAACACAGCAGTAAATAACTTACTTCAAATAGAACAGATTTCACCTTGGGCTATCAAAAAAGGCAGAATCTATACAAATGTCCAAATATAAAATAACATGTTTCAATATTTAACGAATATCCTCAGCACAATTCGTGACATTTTCAATGTTTGCTCTTCCAACAATAAGATTTGTACACAGAATATTTTAAACATATTTATCTAAATGTAAGAAAAAAGAAAACAAAGTACATCAAGACAAAACAACAACAACAACAATAGTAATAATGATAATAATAATAATAATAGTAATAATAATAATAATAATAATAATAATAATAATAATAATAATAATAGTAATGATAAATAAATAAGTAAAGTAACAAATGAGATCAAAGTAATATTTCTACTTTTTAGTGCATTATTGATTGTTAAGAAACTACTTTAGAAATCAATTATACAGAATGGAGAGATGCAATGACATATGAGGCTGGTATTGACATTGTAAGAAAATGTGGTAAAATAATAACAACAGCAACAACAATAATATTAATAATAACAACTGCAGCAATAATAACACAATGTTTATAGTTAGAGTAAATCCCTGGACATCATTTCAAAATGTACACACACACACACACACACACACACACACACACACATATATATATATAAAAATAAAACTCTATGCTAAAATCAAACATCAAAAGAGCCGTATAGTTTCTAATTCATTAATTTCAATTCATAAGAAAAGTCCATTTTATAATTCAAACAACACTCAGAGAAAAGAGCAACGCAATTTTACAAAATAAAATGAATAAGTTACATAAGAAGCAATTATGATAAAATTATGATTGTATACACACACACACAAGCATGCTTACTGATTGTTTTATATCCATTTTTTCCCATACTTGTATAGTTTGGACAAACACTGATTACAGAGACATTCTTTGAGAGCTGGGTACTTTTCCTGTCATTAACCCTTACCTGTATTTAAACAACCATGTGTCCTTTGAATGTGCAGAGCTATTGGGCAATTTGTTAATTGGGAACATCAAGATAACATATTGATTTTGTCACATGATTTTAGGTTAAGATACAACATGCAAGCCATCACATGGAACACACATGAGGTGCTGTCATGCAGTTTCCATCGACTAACTCCACTTACAGAGCACTATTTAACCCAGGGCTATAACAAGATATTTCCCCAGGTGAGACAGAACTTAAAACCAAGAGGTTAAGAAGCAAATTCCATACCCACACATTGCCTGACAGCACCTGTATAGGTGCAGGATTGGTTGTGTGGTAAGAAGCTTGCTTGGCAACCACATGGTTCTGGGTTCAGACCCACTGCATGGCATCTTGGACAAACGTCTTCCAGTGTAGTCTCAGACCAGCTGAAGCTTTGTGAGTGGATTTGGTAGATGGAGACTGAAAGAAGCCTGTTGTATATATCTGTGTGTGTGTGTGTGTGTCTTTGTGTCTGTGTATGTACCCTACCATTACCTGGCAGCCAGTGTCAGTGTGTTTCCATCCCAGTAAGTTAGCGGTTCGGCAAAAAGAGACCAACAGAATAAATGCTCAGGCTTAAAATAAACTGAAACACTAAAAAGTACTGGGGGTTGATTCATTTGACTAAAATTCCTTATGGTGGTGTTCCAGCATGGCCACAGTCTAATGACTAAAACAAGCAAACGAAAGGTATAAGGTATAAACATGTGTTACATTAGCCATACACACACACACATCATGGCGTGTGGTTAACTTGATAAAATGTTAAACTCTTATTGTCTACCGCATGAGCGTACATCCGGTTGCAATAATGAGTCTGCATCTTACAACATGGTTCATTACTCTGCCTTACAGCCATGGTAATACAAAACATGCTGACGTGCTGCTTAAGTGAGGAGATTCACTCGCAGCACCACAAACTTTAAAATGAATTAACAATTTCCAGTGAGTTTAGCATGCTTTGTTGTTGTTCTTCTTCTTCTTGTTATTTGTTTCACCTTCTCTGTTGCCAAGCAGGTAGAGCAAAGAAAATGGTTGTCTTCTGTTAATATAGATTGGTGCAAACTCGTAGCGCTTTCAACTAAAAGAGCAAAATATTATCTATTTATTACTTTAATGGATTCTCAGTTAAATCCAAATTCTAAAAGAAAAAAAAAATAGTTGTATACTTTTATATTATTAACAATCTCTTTGAATGGACACATGTTCATTCAGAAATATTGTATCAAAATATAAAACACTTCTACTATGCGATCAACATATATTCGTTTCTACTCTAGACACAAGGGCCAACATTGTTGGGGAGGGTACCAGTCGATTAGATCAACCCCAGTACTCAACTGGTACTTAATTTATCGACCCCAAAAGGATGAAAGGCAAAGTCCACTTCGGCAGAATTTGAACTCAGAACGTAAAGACAGATGAAATACTGCTAAGCATTTCGCCCGACGTGCTAACGTTTCTGCCAGCTCACCGCCCTGCACTCAAGATATATTGTATTACTTAATCTATAGGCATAGCATCTATGGTAAAAGAGCTTCCATTGTGAGCAAATGGTTCCAGGTTCAATTCCACTCCATGGGATCTTGGGCAAGTGTCTTCTACTATAGCCTCAGTATGGTCAATCCCTTGTGAGATAATTTAGTAGACAGAAACTGTGCGGAAGCCCATTATGTGTATATATGTGTGTGGCTTGTACTTGCCCTCACCCTCACCACTTGTTCGTTTGTTTTCATTCCTGTAACCAAGTGGTTTGGCCAAAGAGATTAATAAAATAAATAGCAGACTTAAAAAATAAATACTGGGGTTGATTTGCTCAACTAAACCCCTCACGGCAGAGCCCCTGCATGGCTGCAGCCCCATGCCTGATACAAATAGAAGATAAAATCTGAAGACATGCTAAACTACATTCAGTAAAGGGCCCCCCTGACTAAGTTGCATAAAGTCACTCACAGATACACTCCAGCCTCTGACCTACAATCATGCTGTATCTTCTCTCTATCTTTTCCTGGAACTACTATTACAATGGCATGTGCTCCTAGGAGCAAACTGGACGCATGCTGCCTGCCTCCACTCACACATTTCCAAGTCATTTGTCTCTCCCCTTTTCAACATCCTTGTTGTTCCCCCTTCTCTACAGGACCCTGCACTAAGCATTGAGTCTATTCATTTAGTCTTTCCTAAAAAGCTGGTCCTCTGGAATTTCCTCCCTGCAGGTTTTAGCTTATAAGTGTTAAAGAGAAACATTAAGGCCATTAATCTCACTGGCCCCGGGAGGGTCTGCAAAAGGCCATGGACACTGTCACTTCCTGAAGGCCCAGCAAGTAAAAAAAAAAGGAATCGTTTTAGTATTTTTTTCTTCTATTCTTTTACTTGTTTCAGTCATTTGACTGTGGCCATGCTGGAGCACCGCATTTAGTCGAGCGAATCGACACCAGAACTTATTCTTTGTAATCCTAGTACTTATTCTATCGGTCTATTTTGCTGAACCGCTAAGTTACGGTATCTAAGGGGCCCATTCCCTCAAGTTTGAGAATTTTTTATTCACTCCTGGAAGAATGCATTAATTATTTCAGCCTGGCTGTGTTTGTAGACAGTTGAAAAGAATACTTTTAGCAAAAAAAAAAAAAAATTTTTTTAAAATTAAATGATAGCATTGTAGTTGAAAGTGGGCCCCCTAAGCCTCCTGGCAACCGATATTTTTAGACCCAGTCTGCCACTGTATATATTTACTTAGCACTGTCATCAATGACCTAAATATCCAGTGCTGAACTTTTGTTTGTATAGAGTAAGACGATATATTCGATTAGCATGGATAAAAAAATACAGAACAAAAGACACATATTTAACTAAACCAATTAATGTAGAACGGCTTGTAGCATTTAGCCAGATAGCATGTTTACTGTCGATTAATATCAATAGGAATTTAAATCAATTAGTCCTGATTTGTTCAATTATCATTTGCTCCTAATTCCTGTAGAGAGCCCAACAAACAGAAAACTGCAACTATTTCCAAAATATTACCAGGGCTTAATCCAATGTACATAAATTTCAGTTGATGGATAATCTCTTTCTTTCTAGTTACCGATTATCAGTTTACCCAAGCATGAACCAGCATATAAGATGTGGCTGAATCCATCATGAAGATCATGCCACCACCCAAGGCAGGGCAAGTGGTGTGGTAGACGAGACTGAAAGGGTTAAGGAAAGACACCTTCCTCTTCAGTCAAGTCCTAACTTTTTAAAGTTCCACTTGAAAAGGAAAGTGAGAGTGGAGACGGAAGTGCTACCTCGCAGTGAATTTGTGCAAAGATGGGTAAGAGTAGTATAAATGGTTAGGGTGAATAGCTCTACAGAAGTATGCACCAATAGATTGGCGAGCATAAGAGAGGGTTCATACATTTGGTGTTCAAGGGAATCCTGAATCTGTGGGGTTTCTTCATTGGCCGTTGTTAGAAAAACTGCATCATTAATCTTATCACATACTTTGCATACTACGAATACTTTTATTGCATTTCACTGTCATTTTCATTCTTTTCCGACATCCTTTATGTGAATCCCCACATGAATTGTCATCTGTCCTTCTCTTGCCCTCTCCCCATGTATGACCCTATGACTAAAAAAAGAAATTGTTATTATTACTATTATTATTATTATTCAGTAGTTTTATTTTTATAACGTGCTTTCACTTCACTACCGAGCGCAGCTCTGTGCGCCTTGGGTATGTGCTGTGGTTTGCTGTGGTGCTCTTATGTTTACTGTATTGAAAGTGTTTTGCATAGAATGTGTGCAGTACCCAGTAGTGTAATTTTCTGTATGTTATATATATTTGTAAGTCCTGGTGTTTTTGTTATGTATTTGTCTGAATATTTTTTTATTATACCTAAGGCACCTACTATTATTATTATCATTATTAGGTAATAGATTGGAATCATTAGAATCTCATGGAAAACACTTTTTATTTTTGTTTTTCTTTTCCTGTTCCTTACATTCCGAATTCAAATCCTGCCAAGATCAGGTTGTTTTTGCCTTTCGTGCTTTAGGGTTTTTGATAAACCAAAGTACCAGGCAAGTACTGAGGTAGGTAATAGTGACTAATCCCCTTTAAGATCATACGCTTATCTTAGAAACATTATCATTATTATTATTATTACTATTATTATTATTATTATTATTGGAGTGATTCAAACTCCAACCTCTGCTTTTCACTTTGACTTATTCTACCTACTGTTGTGGACTTTGCTCCTCGGAACTTTTTACATGCCACCGGCACAGAAGCCAGTCAAGGTGGTGCTGGCATTGACCATGACCTGATGGTGCTTTTTACATGCCACTGGCATGGGGATCACAGCTACAATTTCCATCTGATTTTGGTTTTGATGAAAATAAATGAATACATAAATGTTGTGCCCCAGCAGCTAATAACAAAGTCAATAACTAAAGAATTAAGCTTTTTCTAAGAATTTAACAATATGCCTACCACATTCACGCTTCTGATTAACTATTCCAAAAGCTACAACAAAGAAAATGTTAAATAAAAGCTTTTTCTTTTGTTTGGAAGTCCTTCAACTACGATAACACTATTGCAACAGAAGATGATAAATACATCAAGAGTTACTTTTGGCTTCTGCGAGCAATAAATGTTGTTACTGAGAATTACTTTTTTAAATAAGATGTTTTAAAATGCTTCACAAGTCCAGCTCAGAAAAAAAAATAACAAGATGCTCTATGTTTATAGAGAAGCTTATCTATGCCAATTTTCAAAGTAAAGTTACAAGGAAGTTTTACAAAATCTCCAGAGAGAAAAATTAAATGTAGACTCAGTCACTGAAGTTTCTCAGCTTGTAAAATAATGACATAACACAGAGTGAAAGATTTCATTTTGAGAAATCTAGTGAAATAATGTTTCTTTCAATTAAAGATAAAAAGCAAGATCTAAAAATTAAAAGTCTGCATTTCCCTTAGACAAACCTAATCTTCATTTGCTTTGTAACACCTAATTACATAAAAAAAAATTTATTATTTGTAAGTCTCACAACGTGAGATATTCAGCAACAGTACTTTGGAGTAAAGATTATTTGCCACCATAACATGGCAGTCCTGGTTTAGGACGAATGTTGCTGTAATTTAGCCCCAGGAGATCAGTGACTAGTTGTCATTTTGAAAACTATATATTTCCAATGGGAATTTGGCAGCGCCACCTCTAGCTGAACAATTATTCTGTGCTGATGAAGGGAAATAATCTGGAAATCGTGATACACAGATATTGTTTTGAGTTGAGCAGGGGTGTTAGATTCCCTTGTTTGAAAATATAAGAACACAGATCGTATCGTATAACTAGCTGGAAACAATATCTCCTGGGGCTAAATTACAGCAACCTTCGTCCTAAACCAAGACTACCATATTATGTTGGCAAAAATCTTTACATGTAATTACATCTTTCAAAGTAACAATTTCATTATTGTTAATAGCAATATGTTATGCAGAAACGTTTTCTTAGACTTACACAAATTTATGGATTTAATTTTTCCAGGCATTAACCTCATCATCTGAAGTGTAGGTCTTGTCGATGTTGACATCTGGCCATCAGCAGTGATTTGACTTATTTCTGGACATGTATACATAATCCTAGAAACAATGATTCTGAGTCAGAAATGGTCCTATATATACAATTATACCTGATGATGATTGCGATGATCACAATTCAAAACATTGTAAAGATGTAAAGATTTAGAATACACACAATAAAGACAAAGTTCATAAAAGTATCACCTTAATAGCAACAGCTCATCTCAATATTTAGATATTTAATCATATTTGATCAGTAATGTGAAGATGTAAAGCTATAAAGACAAGGAACAGCCAGAATCAGAGAATTCAATTAATTAAACTACCCCGACCACCCAATCCCAGAAATGTGTCAATGGAAATAATCATTGTTGCTGCTGTTGTGATTGTTTTCATAATTATCGTCATCGTTATTGCTATCTAATTGCTTTACAGTATTTAATTAAACACTGATATGTTGAATGCAATGTCTCACCTGATTACATCAAATAAATAACAGCAATATATGAAGGTGGATTTAGGCAACACTGCCCTTCTCTTTTATTTTTACCTTTATGACAAAATAAGATGCTTTTGTTATCCTCTAAAATCAAAACATGTGAAAATAGAAATATTTTCGAAGCCATAACACAAACACAATTAATGTAGGCCTCATAAGAACGTTACCAGGATAAACATGAGACTAATGATGGCTACGACAGTAAAGACATTGGCATAGCAAATGTGGTCATTAGTTGGGTCAGTCTACATTTCGAGTTCAAATCCCATCACACAGAGTTGGCTCTGCTTTTCATCCTTCTAGTTGGGGGTCAATGAAATTAAGTACACGTCAAGCCCTGTGGGTTGTTCGACTCTACCTACCCCTGTTCTGCCTTCAAATATATGAAATGGACCATAGAAGGAACCCCACCAAAAAAGTGTATATAAATTAAATATTTCCATTTATATTCAACTGGCAATATGCAAAACAGTATTAATTAAAATAAAATTCTTGCAACTAGGAAATAAATTACCTTTTTGGGTCATTATTTTGGAGATGATTATATTCTGTGCAAAATGGCAAATGTTTATTTTTAATTTATTGTTTTCCCTCCCAAATCAATTTGGGTTAGACTAAAATAGCACCAAAACCAGAAGCATTGCCAAAAAAGTCAAACTATTTCTAAAGTAACTGCTGCTACGTTGAGAAGTTAAGTAAATAAACCAAGAATAAAAGAGGAGCTGGAGCGGCCAAACTTGAAGTAGTTATTTTTATACATTTCAACAAAGCAAATATGCCTTTTTCATAATCTTTTACATTTATCATTCAGTGTAGGCCCACCACCACCACCACCACCATCATCATCATCACCACCATTACCACTATTTCCACATCCCTTCTTCATTTGAATTAATAAACTAAATTATTTTAATTCTTAGAGATTCTGTTTTTTGGTATTGTTTTGAAATTATTGTTGTTGTTACCTACGTTTCTGAAATATTTATATTTCAATTTATAAGCATTTCTAAGAAACCAAAATCGTAATTCGTTCTCATTTCAAAAATTCATTCTCATCTGGTACTATAAGTTATCTCTCTCTCTCTCTCTCTCTCTCTCTCTCTCTCTCTCTCTCTCTCTCTCTCTCTCTGTATATATATATATATATATATATATATATATATATATATATATATATATATACACACACACACACACACACACACACACACACACATATATATATATATACATACACACATGCACAACACACATAAATAAAACTTGTGGTAAGCCTTCCACGTTTTCTTTAATGTAGTATATTTGAAGCACATTTTTCCATTTGTTTAAGTCTCATAAAGCCACAGCACCAACTACCTGTTGTGTAATTGAGCACTCTAAATAATGAATATCTCACTCAGGCGGTCTGAAACTGTATTGCCAGCACTCATGTGTATATTTCTATAATGTGTGTGTGTGTGTGTGTGTGTATGAATAAGTGAGCATTGCATTTGATAGAGTAATCTGAATGTTATTAGTTATCACATCAACTTATTAATGTTATGTTTGACGTCAATGACAGAAAAGCAGGAGGCCAAAAAATTTTTCTTGAAACAAGTTTGGAATCCTGGAATGAAAAGCAGAAAACTACGCATCACAAAAACCTTAACCTAGCTTCCTCACATGCATGCATGTGCATGAGGTATGTGCAGGGGCAAACTGTGCCATCGGTCAATCAAGTACTGCTCAAGGGCCCGGAGCTTTAAGGGACCCACACTCTACATGTTAACTCTACTGAAATACACAGTCAAAGGGGCCCAGTAAACAGTTATGCCCGAGGGCCCTTAATACTCTCAGTTCCCCCCTGGGTATGTGGATTGTTGTAATAAAAAGGGACCAAATTATATACCAAAACTAATTCCTTTTCATCAAGACTATAAAAAACATGGATAAATTTTCATTAGTTACAATTTTCCTTAGAGATTTCCATTAGAATTCTGCTCACATTTAGAATATTTCACAGGAATATAAATATATCAACCTAAAGACTTTGCTGGTGCATTAATTTTATCAATCTGAGAAAGACAAAAGGCAATACTGTCCTCAGTGGGGCTTGAACTCAGAACAACAGGGAGCACTAATTACTTAATGGAGAAGCTATTTTGTCCAACCCCCGGAAACCCAGCTAATCTCTTGATCCTGACTTAACATGATTCTCATTCAAACTAATTTAATACGTTCTCCTTCCAAGTATTCCACCAATATTTCCCTATTTAAAATATCCTTGAGTTAAAAGGGTTAAGGTTGAGGAAACATTAGCCCTGATTTGCATTAAAAATTAAAACCATATTATGTAAAACGGGGCCTGACTTTTCACACAGTCAACAATCATTAGTTCAGAAGGTTCCCATTCCATTTACTTCCTGAATGAGACTTTGAAAGCAAATTTAAATTCAACCCCTCCCCACCTGTTTTGCTCCGTAATTAGAGTTTACACTCCTGTCATAAAACAATCAACAAAGAGGAAATTTAAAACAGAATTGTTCAATACTATTATGTTAAGTTCAAATAACAAGGATTAACAGAGGGCAACGCTATTTCACTTGTTTAGAAAGTAAAGAGGGGCAGACACCAGAACTAAATGCAAGTCTTCTAAATTACACAGCTCCATTAGCAACATAGTATTAATTCCATACCAGCATAGAAAAGAGAGAGACGATAATGATGATGATGATGATGATATAGATTATTAAATTCAAGTGGCAGGAGACAGAAATGGTATTTATTTTCAAGAAATAGAACTTCTCCAAATTTTTTCTCCACTTCAGTTTTTTTTCTTTTCTTTTTTTTAAAATTAGAATTAGAAAAAAAAAAAATGTACAAATTCAAAATCTAACCACAAGATTAGGAGAAACTTGTCCCATGGGATAACTTAATCCCAGTTTGAGAATTCTTGCATTAATTACTTCACAGCTGATACATTGTGCTGTAGTAATACCCCACACTGGTTCCATTAATTTTATTATAGAAACAAGATTCTGGGTTTCAAAGTTTGGAATTCAAATCTCTCAACATTCATTAGTAACATCAATAACTCTATTATCTCTAACACCGTTCTCTTATAAACCTCTCCTTTTAGCATTATGTTATATATATATATATGTTATATATAAATATGTTATATATATATATATATATATATATATATATATATATATATATGTGTGTGTGTGTGTGTGTGTGTGTGTGTGTGTGTGTGTGTGTGTGTGTGTGTGTGTGATCATTTACTTTGTGGAACCTAACAATCTATGCTACTGAGAGCTTACAATACTCAAACTTATATAAAGAAAGCATAAAATAAAAATAAAAACCCATCTTGATGTGATTAACTAAGTCATGTCATGATTTAATTAAATGCATAGCATTTGTTTGATAAATGTAAATAAGAATTTTATGCCAAGGTAATATAAATAAGGCAACAGCTTCTGCAAACACATTTCTACCTATTAAATATTAAAACTTTGATCTATTATGAAAATCAACTAAGTTTATAGTTTGTTATTGCTAAAAATGCCAAACTTTGATCTCTTTGCATTGTTTTCCTTCAGAATTCTCAGATATTATGTTAGGAATTTTAATCATGCAAGAAAAAAGAAAAAAAGTAATAAAATCTCAATCAACTATAAAACAGATTGTAAAACAAACAAACATCAAGACAGGTGATGTTATTTAACCCTAGGTCAGCCCTCATTGAGCAGACCTGTGCTCCAAGCATGATGTCCACCTGTGCTCCAAGCATGATGTCCAGCTTGCTAATGATTCCATCAGCTTGTCACCTTAATAATTATCATCATCATCATCATCATCGTTTAACATCCACTTTCCATGCTGGCATGGGTAGGATGGTTTGACTGAAGACTGCCAAACCAGGAGGCTACACCAGGTTCCAATCCGATCTAGAAAGGTTTCTGCAGCTGGATGCCCTTCTAAATGTCAACCACTCTGAGAGTGTAGTGGGTGCTTTTTACATACCGCTGGCACGGGGGGCAGTCAAGTGGCACTGGCATTGACCCTGCTTGAATGGGGCTTTTTACATGCCAGTGGAATGGGAGCCAGTCAAGTGGCACTGGCATCAACCACACTTGAATGGGGCTTTTTACATGCCACCAGCATGGGAACCAGTCGGGTGGCAATGGTGCACAAAGTTCTTACGTGCAATTTCAGACTACCAATTGCTACATTCACAACACATTAGGCAGGCCAAGACG
>NC_142938.1:77829185-77841252 GCF_046866305.1 Octopus bimaculoides | reverse complement strand
CGCGGATATGATATAAAACATGTCTTGGTCATTTTGGACTTGATAGAACACATCATACTCTAGTACTAAACACTGCCGATTTCTTCAAGAAACGAATAATAAAACCAGTTCCAACATACAATATATATATATATATATATATATATATATATATATATATATATAATGTACTGCACTGATACGTGATAGCAAATTCAACAAAAAAAGTACCCCATCTGGTGAGAGATAGATATTATTATTTAAATATCACAATAGATGTATTAAAGGGCTATTAATAGTTTCATATATCGAGCAGTACTCAAACATATTCTTCAGGCGCAAACTACATATCATAATTTGTTTTTCCTATTCATTCCATTTCTTTAGTTCGAAACTACTAGTAGCACTTTAATACATGTACTGTGATCTTAAAGTAATAATAATAATAATAATAATATATATATATATATATATATATATATATATATATATATATATATATATATAATTGTTAAAGAGGACAACAAATGTTAAGTCAAGGCAAGCATCTAAAGTTCTATACATTATTATTATTGGAAAAAAAAAATTTCCAATAATAATAATTTATATGACTTGAGATGATTGCCTTGCCTTAATGTTCATCGTCCTCTTTAACAATTACTTATCCGCTATATCGGAAACCTGCAATGGCTCCATAAGTACTGTCTCGGCTACAACCTTCGAGCCCTAGTAATCAGTTACAGCACTTACCTAGCGTGCCAAGTCATTTCAATCACCTGCGAACTAAACCCTCATAATTTGTGTATGAGTATATATATATATATATATATATATATATATATATATATATATATATATATATGTATATATATCAGTATATATATTTATTTTATTGACATTTATATTTCTGTTAATGAGTCCTCATACGCTAGTTCCTATTGCCCATCTCAGATTACTCTAAAACACTGCATTACGAAGCTTAAACTGAACAACTAAACCGACTCCTTCCTAATACATCCTCCATGTTGCCCAGTTGACACACTATCTAACCAGTTTTTTTTCCATCAACCATCTGTTTACTGCTTTTAAAACTAAGCCAAGCCTCATTTTTGACACTCTCAGAGTGTTGACTATACCTCACAGACCTGGACTCATTTGTTGCACATCTCTCTCCTGGTTTATGCTTCTTCTTTGTCACCCATTGACCCAAGTAGGTCTTCCATGTGTCACTGAACTAAATTTGCTGTAGATACAAGCATATACACATATATGCACACAGCTTTGCTTTAGAATAAATACTTCATATTTGATACGTGCTGTGACTAAAAGGTTTCATGACAGGAAGAGCATTTCTCAAAAAATCACTGCTCAAACACTACCAGAAAATCCATCCAAACATGGAAATTTGGACATAAAACAATGATGATGAAAGGGTATATCATGTTCCAATGACAAGGGGTCGCTGAACTCTAAGGGGCTCTGTAGCAAGATCAAAACCAGAACCATGCATCTAAAAACCAAATTTCTTGGCAATGTAGTTACAGTAAGAAAAAAGCTATCAGACTGCCATACCATGATGGAGGTTTGTTCAAAGAAAGTTGAACAACACAACACAAAATTGTAGTACTTTTAGTGATGAAAACCTAGATAAATTCTGATACCATTCAAATCAGATACTAACACTAAAAGTGACAAGTTGGTGCTTGAGAATTTAAATTTAACAATACTTTAGTGTTATTGTATTTTTTTTTCGTTTTTTTTTTCTGTGTGTGATGGGGATTCTGGAGATAAGAAATAGGCATAATAATGTCTATGTGAGATTTTTTTACAGTAAGAATGTTCTTAGAAGAGTAAAGGAATAAAATAAAGTATAAAAGACGATGTGTTAGACAAATTCATTCTTATTTTAGAGTTGTCAAACTTACTTTAAATCAAAAATCATTCTACCAGTGTGACTTTCACATCCAGAAACAAAACTAATGGTAACACTTTCCACAAGAAGCTATCATCATTGTCATCATCATCATCATCATCATCATCACATTTCATCTTAATCACCTAACTCAAACCCACTTTTTTTTTTTTTTTTTTTTTTTTTTAAAACTGATATGGGCTTGAATGACATTGCAACAACACATCTTATACAGTTTAATCCTGTAAGATCTTGTCTGAAATATATAATTTTTTTTTTTTTTAAACTTAATCTTATTATCCATATCTGCCAATGAAGAATTACTGTAGTTGCCTGAACAATATTTCAACAGTAACAGACAACTGAAGCATCACCAGTTGAACTGTTAATATAATAATGTGCACGCTGTACTGTTATAAGCTACAGCTCCTGGCTGTATTGAGTAAACAGTCATAGCTAGCAGAAGACACAGCTCATTGTGGGGGAAACCTAGGACACTAAATATGCATGTCCAGTAAGTTCATTGTCATCATTTCACCACATGGAAAGTTCACCGTCATCAATTCACCATTATTTTTCAATAAGATAGTTTTTAACTATTAATGGTGAGACACTATGGATATAGTGAACTTTCCACAGTAAACTTTCCACACATTGAACTTTCCTCATGGCAGTGAACTCACCTGTAATCCTGAATACTAGTTCTGACAATTGTTGACTAATTACTTGTTGTTATCCCTCGTCACATAATCATGTCAAGTTAGCTTATTAACCCTTTCGATACCAACCCGGCTGAAACCACCTCTGGCTCTGTAGTACAAATGTCTTGTTTTGATAAGTTTTGAATTAAAATCTTCTACCAAACCTTAGTCACAATTTATGTTCCTAACACTAGCTTAATGATAACCAAGTTATTTTACTAAATTCTTTGTTATATTTAAAATTAATTGAAAGAAATACAGAGCATCTCAACAGAAATATCGCAAGAAAAGGTTAATGTTTCCTGGATTAAATATTTTGGCATTAACGTAAGAATAACTTAAATGGATGTAAGAAAGACCTTTTACTGGAAAGAAATTATCACAATTTTAGGCAAAATAAAAGAATAGAAAGAACGAGAATGAAATGCAATATCGCAAAGTAACAAAGAAATGTGTGTATTTGGTTCAGTTTATTGCTTTTCATTGGCTACAAAATGGTCTGACCAAGTTCCAGATTATAGCATGAGACTGAACAGCTACAGTGTAGGGGAACTTTGCAAGCTGGAAGGTTTCCAGGGATTAATAGAAATGTTATTGGAAATATCATTGAGGGGCACCACAGCACTTGTAATCCAGGGTTCTGCAGATTCTGGTGCTGGTGCTGGTCTGACCATATGCAAGGCAAGCCTAGTAAGAACTTACAGTCATCCAAATCTATCAAAGGAATATATCTGGCATAAGGTTATAGCAATAAAACATGAAAATACTCAAACAAACATACACTTCTTAAGGTGCTCAAATAACAGACTTGTTTTTCTTTAGTGAACCATAAACCAGCTCACAGAAAAAAACACAACCTCAATTCCTATCATATTAACCCTTTGGTATCAAACCCACTTGCTCTGATATAAACTTGCAGTTCCCCATTAATGGAAATTAAAATATTTTCATCTAAATTTGTTCCAAACACCAACTTAATAAAGACAAAGTTATATTTTTACTAAATGCTTCATTATTTTCAAAATTTATTAAAGCAAAGCAAGTATTTCAACAGAAGTATAACGTAAAAAGAAGAAGAGGTGACAGAGAAAGTACATTGCTACACTGTGCAACAAGTCCCCTAAAATGAAGTTGAGAAATGTGACACAATATTGACATTATTTCAGGAAAACTAAATAAATTTAGACACAATTCAAATATGCTATGGAAAAAGTAAAAGTGACAGATTAGTAACTGGGAATTCTACAATGCATTAATATATATTTGTGTATTTTTGGTGTTAAAACACTATTGAAAAACTGAATAAACTTAGAGAGAACTCAAATATGATATTAAAGGCAAAATTGACAGGTTAGTAATTAAGAATTAAATTTAAATTCTACAGTGCTCAAGTTTATCTGTGTGCATATTTTTCAAGTATTAAAAATAAGACAACCAAAATACATTCTATATGCTTCTTTCATAACGAATTAGAAATCATAACTTTTAATTATTTAAACCTAATCCTATAACGAACAAACATATTGATATCTACAAGGCTCTATCAGGTATGGCGGCATCATATAATTGTTTTTCTCTTTCCTGTCAAGGCAATATTACTTGAAGATATTATTCAAAATCTCTTTCAATCATGCCTGAAAAATGTCTTGGCCTTCGTCTAATTTAATAACTTTCAAAGCCATTTCACTTCATTCTAAATTGACTGGAGATTGCCTCGGATAATAATTAATAGAACAAAATTTTTCACTTAACCAACGTTTCTTTTCTAAGTTAAATGATTTTTGAAGCACTGACTTAATAGCACACAATGTTGGAGATATATGTAAGCAATCACAAACACATACACATGTAAGTACACACAAACACACATATAGATAAGCACAAAAATCACACATATTCGTATGTACACACACACACACACACAGAGACATATACAGAAGCACACACATGTATAGAACCAAAATCTTGAAACAGAGTAGGAATTTAGATATTTGCCTTAAGCTGTATCTTCAAAATATACAGCAATAAAAATTCTTATTATATTAATTGATATTCATGACAGAGAATAACAACGAAAATTATTAACTGTTTGTGACATAATTATCTTCTTACTTTTATATGAAACACATGAGAGACTCGAGAAGAATGAGGAGGCAAAGAAAACAAAAATCTTCTAATTAAAACTTTGTATAAAAATCAAAATAAGTTACGTATTCAGTAATTTAAATGTTTTATCGATTGAAAATTGCTTTCAGTATTAAAACAGTGTGACAGGTAATACAAATTGATTATGCATCGCAGCAAAGAAAGCAGCAGCTATTAAAAAGAAAACAACGGAATTAAAACAATTATTTGATATAAAACATATTGGTACCAAGTCTGTTTAATTCATTCTATACATATTATGCATATATTTATAATATATATGCATATGGTGAATGTATGTATGTATATATATATATATATATATATATATATATATATATATTTCTCTTTAATTTAATTAAAAAGGATAAAATATATTCTATATTGCTTTTTTTCATTTTTTTTTTTTTCAAACAGAAAATTTTCTGGAATGTGATATGGGAAGTTTACCAGTTTCACCAAAACCTCCATCAACCTGAATAAAATACAAGGAAGCTAAAAGTTGAAGGCCATGGGTAAACCAATCAGGTGAAAATTGAAACATCGACAGCGGCACTGTTTCTCATCTACTTAAGAAGATCAGCAAATTGTTTGGTTGCGGAAATGTAACATTGAAAGCCAACAGTGCATCACTTGAGGAACATTAAAGAGAAGTGATACAGCATCAATTAATATTAATCTCAATGAAAAAGATTCTGATGAAATGTAAAGTGCTTTTGAATATTTAGCAATTCTAATATTCAAAACAAAAATTCTTCTTCTTTCTCTCCCTCCCGCCTCTTTCTTGGAAAATACTGCTCTGAAACAACTACAACTACTACTACTACTACAACTACTACTACTATTACTACTGCTATCACCACCACCCATGGAAGATTGGATTAAACACTTATTGGGCATTTAAATCCATGAATAAAAAGAACAAGGTAACAGAAAATATATGCATGAATTTATCTGGATTATTTCTCATATTGGATTATAAATTCTTTTTCTGTTTTACTTTATATTCCAAAGAATAACGAACCAACCTGCTCAGCATAATGTTCTTAAATGATTCCTACGACAACATGGAATATGCAGCCAATATGTCACTGTGGGAGAATGTCTCCTCAACAGCGACAGGTATGACTGATATTGAAAATCCAGAACGCAGTGGATTTATGAAATTTTCCGCTGTATATGAGAAAGCGCATGGTTATATTAGTGTCACTGTTTGTATATTTGGGGTAATTTCAAACATATTGAATATTTTTGTGTTGACAAGAAAACACATGATTTCTCCTACTAATTATATTTTAACAGCTCTAGCAATTTTTGATATGTTCACTATGACAACATATATCCCATATGCTGCATACCTTTATATTTTTGCTTCTCCTAGCCAAAGTTCCTATCATCCATATGCATGGGTGCTATTCATTGTTATTCACAACAACTTTATCATAACCTGCCATACCATAGCACTTTGGTTAACTGTTTCATTGGCTGTTTTCCGATATATCTTTGTTTGTCATCACACACAAGCACCAACACTCTGCAACTTAGCCCGCTCAAAACTTACAGTTTTAATAACAGTTGGAATAAACATCTTGTTTTGTATACCTAACTATGCACAATTTGTCGTCAATGAGATGTCATCAGACGGTACCAATATTTCATACTGGATATATCAACGGGATCTTCCACCTATCTTTTTCACCATAACATTTTGGCTCTTCGGTGTCTTGATGAAGGTAGCGCCATGCACATTCTTGACAATCCTCAGTGCTATCTTAATACATGCAATGCATAAAGCAGAAAAACGAAAAGCTCGACTCCATTCACAAGGCTCACGAGCTACACAAGAATCTTCTAGCACAGAAAGCAACAGAACAACAAAGATGCTTATAGCTGTGGTCTTATCAGTGGTTATTACTGAGTTACCACAAGGAATACTTGCTCTGATAAGTGGCATCCACCAAGATTTTTTCTCAAATGTTTATGTGCCTTTAGGAGATGTAATGGATATTCTCGTACTAATTAACAGTGCAATTAATTTTATTCTTTACTGTATTATGAGTCAAGCTTTCCGAAAAACATTCAGGACTCACATCTTTAACGTTTGTGTAAATAATGTTCGGAATCGAACTAACAAGAATGGCGTAACTTATAGTTCAATTCAAACAGAAGTGACACAAGTATAGAATAATTTAAATTTTAAAAAAAAAACAACAAAAAAAAATGAAATAAAAAAAATGAAAAAAAAAGAAACTCCAAATCCTAGAACAATGTGATTTAAAGTTAGTTATTTCTTCTAACTAAATCATTTCATTTTAGTAAACATTTAAAAAGTCATTTCAAAAACAATATGTGAACAGATACAAGAAGAAATAACAAATATTAAAAATATTGAACAGATTTAAATCGCGTCTGGCCCATTACCGAGGAGATATACTTAGCAGATAAACAACTGTTTCTCAAGGATTTGAGAAATCATTTGTAGATGGCGCCCATGTTCAGCACTTAGAAACCAAACACAAATAAAAAGCACTATCTTTATCTTTCCAATATTAAACTATAATTTAAACATTTAAATCTGGACTGTTTTGACAATAACTTCGTTTATGGTTGTTATGCTGGTATTAGTAAACAAATTTATTTTTAAATTATCAAAAATTTAACTAAAAGACAAAAAAAGCTGTTATAACTTCGGATTTATTATTATTATTATTATTGGTTTTGTTTTGTTTTAACATTTATGGTCGTAAGTTTCCTTAACAGACAGACAGATATTAAATTGCTAAAGCATACTGATAGTAATTGTTAAAACAAAATGCAAAAATAGAAGCCAAAATGCTGCATAAAAGCTACAGAGATGGTTCGGTGAACCATGAAATACACCAAACCCGATCACTTTTTAAGCCTCTGGGAAACACAAGTAAGACCTGTATCGGAATACTGTTCACATCTATGTGACAATGCTATTGTTGTTACGCACACACACACACATACAGACGTGCAAACATGCATATATGCATACATTCACAATCTGAGATTGCATTCAAAAGAAGGTCATTCGACCGACAGGCAAAATATCTAACCATTAACTCACAGACATGCTGTTTCTTCTCTTCGCCTCACCTAACAATAGACTATGCTCCTCTGAACTAGCTAACTGCCTACCTTTGCCACCCAGATTTTGTTTGTCCAATGAGCATTTCTTCTTGTCCTATCACCCTTACTGAGGCCCTCCTCCTGGACCCTGCATTAAACGCTTTGTTCAGTTCTTCCTTCTCAGAAGAGTAAGCTTCAAGACTTCCTTCCTTCTGTTGAAGCTGAACATAACAATCCTGTCAACCTCACCAGCGTGTGCAAATCTGTGAAGCTCAAGAGCATTGAGTGCCCTTCTGCCTTCGATTATATATACATATACATATATATATATATATATATATATATATATATATGAATATGTATATATATATATATATATATATATATATATATATATAAACATAATTAAGGGATCAGCAAATATATATATATATATTATATACAATGTAACATTGAGCTTGTTGGATCAGAAAATAGCAAAAGTCTCTGTAAAATTGAAGATAAATAGCACAAATATGAATCTGCATAAACTTCTATATTTGAAAGCTGACCCCACCAAAATATAGATCAATAAATAAATTAATAATATTAAGTATTTAATCAAAATTAATGATTTTAATTGTGAAATATTTTACAATATTCTAGGATATAACAGTGTTTGAATTTTGGTAGTTTTGGAAGCAGGATTGTGTGAGAATTAGTACACATCAGGACAGAAGATTGGCAGATGAGGTGCCTCGTGGCGTCTATGACGCTGGCTTGTGCTCTGAGTTCAAATTCTACCAAAGGATTTGACTCCTGTGAATGGCCCAGGATAATCACCTGAATGAAGGGCTAAAATTGATTATTGAATCTGTGATAATGGGTGGAAAAGAAGCATTGCTTGCAGCTGTCTGCAATTGTAATCAAACTGTGATGGTAATGGATACAAAACAGGGCTTTTACATATATACATGTGTGTGTGTGTGTGTGTATGTGTATGCATGTATATGTATGTATGTATAATTTCCTTGCAGACCATATAGAAATGCTGCACAGCGAATACTAACAATAGACATAAATATGATTACAATCTCGAAAACAAATTTACATAGAGACATATTTGAAATTGTATGTACATAATAACTACCAACAATAAACAGTTCTATTTTTTTATTACTTTTTTTTTATATATATAACTCATGGATAGATCTACTAGCTTATGTTCAAATGAATAAAAAAGTATAAACATATATAAATATATATTTTTATCTGCTCGATATTTCCTTAAGGTATAAAACCATTTTTGCTAATAGAACCGAATATGTCCGATTGACTCAACATAAATATATTATTTGCAGTACATTATTTTATTAACATTTAAGGATTGAAAACCAGCAGGATTGGAATTCAAGTGTAACGCATTCCAGCTAAGTACTCATATTACATATTGCTGTTCTTCTCACCCTATTTCTCTCTCCCTCTCATATATATATATATATATATATATATATATATATATATATATATATATATATATATATATATATATATATATATCACTATATTATCTATATATATATATATGTATGTATATATAAAAATATGTATAACTATATATATATGTGCGTGTGTGTGTGTGTGTGTGTGTGTATCTATATATATATATATATATATATATATATATATATATATATATATATATAACATAAATAATATATAAATATATGCATATATCCATATATATATATATATATATATATATATATATATATATATATATATATATATATATATATATATATATATATAACATAAATAATATATAAATATATGCATATATCCATATATATGCATATATATATATATATATATATATATATATATATTTATATATATATATATTTATATATATATATATTTATATATATATATATTTATATAGACCACACACATATATGCATATATACATACATAAATAGGTATATACACACACATCCAAATGATAATTTTAATTCTAAATCTCTCAAAACAAGATGAAAAAAAGAAAGAACATTTTGACAGTCGTGTCGCAGCATAGTAACCTGAACAGAGATGACTTTATAATAGACAACATCTGGTTCTATTCATTGGGTGAAAAGGTTGCCGATAGTAATGCACATAATTTACCATGCAGTTAATCTGACATTGGTACTTAGCAACACATGTCCTGAGCATGTACCGAAAAAGTACACTGATGAAAAATAAATGGGTTCTCTCTACAGTTACAGCAGTATCTGAGTATTTAAAAAAAGGGGTAAAGAAAAAATATGATCCAAAGTATGTATCTTTGTAAAATGTGCAATTATGTTTAGGGAAGCATTCCTAATATTAACTCTTTAGAGTTTTGATTACTCAGTCCAATGTAATGCTTATTTATTCACATTGTGTTGAATTTCTCACGCATTATCTCATAGCTTCAAGATTTTCTTGATGTGATTGTTTATTTTTAGAATGTCATTGTAGGGTAGTTGTGAGAGGTCAGATCTGGTTAGTTTGAATGAAAAATAGGTAAAATATTTGGACTCGATTTGGTTGGTCTACACAGTTAAAGGGTTAGATGTATGTGTCATACTGAAACACACAAACTTAGGAAGACAATAAATGTAGAGGCTTCTTAGTTTTCTGAGTTACAATGCCACATCACAACTGTTGGTTGTCATCCTCATCATCATCCTCATCATCCAGTACACTCTGCAGAGTGGTTGGCATTAGGAAGGGCATGCAGCTGTGAAAGTCTTGGCAACAGTGAGTGAGCCATTGAAGCAAAACAAGCTTCTATGATTTGCTAATCCTATCACAGCCTCCAACTCATTCTTCTACAGAAAGGGAAGATAAAGTAATGATGATGAGGAAGATAGTAATAGGGATGGCAATAATGATGATGAAACTCCTGAATGAAAATGTCTATAAATTTGTTATGGTGAGAATCATGTTACCCACCCCCCTGTGAGAATGGACTAGCCAAACTCGTGTGAGTAGCAGCATGTTTGACTGAGAGCAAGAGATGAGAAAATCGCAGGAAGTCAAACGGTTTCATTCATGAGTTCGTGGAGTTGCAGGAAATTATTGTGAGTTGTTTTGGAATTGCTACGTCTGTTGGCAGAGTATTTGGTAATAGATCAAATGGAAACAGTTGGTGTCTACCCCATTCTGTGGTAATCCGTGCACGACACTAAGTGATACACAGAAACTACATTATAACAAAAATGAATGTTTCACAGGGTAGAAAAGACCTAATTTTACATTAAACTATATGTAGTGACAATACACAGTGATGAAACTAATTATTCATTAATTATGTTAATTTTAATTTCATCACAAATATATTTTAAACTATTGATCAGTTCTGATGTTCAATCTTAATTCATTATATTTCTTTCACAACTTATGAAATTCTCATTCTGAACAAGCAGACCTTACATTTTTATTAAACATGCGTTTAAGAACATAGATATCTAGATTTTATAGTGGTCTCTGAGGCCCAGGACAACCCTGACCAGGCACATATATGACCATTCAATATGTTTCAAGTATCTTAAACTACATACATCTAATGCACCCCTCTTTCTGTATTCAAAGTGATTTAGTGTAATTTGAGGGACATTCCATCACTGATTTATAGCAGGATGCGACACTGGAAAGAGACTAAGTTGCTAGTACAATACCCTTTCCGACATGCCTCCTTTTATTTTTTCCAAATGAAGGAAGGCAGCACCTGAGACCTACATATAGGACCTTCAAGATTAGAGTGATAGATGGCGGGGGGGGGGGGGAGTATCCTCCCCCCCCCAAAAAAAAATATGGCTTGTGTGCTTGCAGTAGCGTAGGCCCTACTAAAAGTAGGTGTCAATTGGTTGTGATAAACTGAGTGACAAGTTAAATCTACCACCAAATTAGGGCACAATAGGATGTGAACTTAGAAATCAAAGGGCTGAAAGAAATCCTCCCCAATGTCCTACAGTTCAACCAACTTAGATGGTATTTTTTCATTGACCCATAAAAGGATGATTGACACAGTTGCAGTGGGATGTGAACTCAGAGGGAAGAGAATTCAAACAAATACCACGAAGCATTTTGCCAATGCTCTAATGACTCCCAAAAAGTGATATTCTTCATTGATATGTATGCACTTTCCAAAAACAGCTTTCCAAAACAATCTTTTACGTCAAACTAATGACAGAAACACAAGGCCCCCCACCCACATACACACAGATAT
>NC_142938.1:77751685-77826685 GCF_046866305.1 Octopus bimaculoides | reverse complement strand
CCAGTCTTTGTAAAAAAAAAAAAAAAAAAAGAAAAGAAAAAACATGAAAGAAAAAAGAAAAAGACAAAAAATAGGAATCATATGCCACAAAACTTTTCCACTAGTGATATTATTTTTTTTCCTAGTGTTACCCTTCCATGATATATATATATATATATATATATATAAATATATATATATATATAGTCTTCTAAGTATTTTAACTGTTATATAAAGTTGTTATTGTTTTGTTTTCTTTTTGTTTTGGTTGTTTCCCATGTTTAGATACTATTGGTCAAATGTTAGTTCAAAAGTACCAGAGATGTATCAATATGTTTTTTGCTTGCTCTGGCTGTAATACAATTTCTAAAAATGACAGAAAAAAAATGTGTGGGTACACACACACACATATATATATATATACACATATTTATGTGTGTGTGGATATATATATATATATATATATATATATATATGTATATATAAAAATTTAAAGAATGGAGTAAACGCATGTTATAACTGCATACTCAAATACCCAAAATATCAAGGAGTTTCTGCCTCACAAACAGGAGTTACACCACAGTTATTTTGTGATCTTTGCTACCCTGGTATCTATTAACCCATTTATTTTATCCGAATTATTCTTAATTAGGAGAAAATAAATACATATAATTATATATATATATATATATATATATATATATATATATATATATATACATTTATGTGTGTATATATATATATATATATATATATATATATATATATATATATATATATATATATAGACAAATATATATATATATATATGTGTGTGGGTGTGTGTGTATAACAACACAAACCAAGATAAAAAACAATGGAAGTTAACTTTGATGAAAATGTTTACAGGAATTGTATTTTGACTTCTAGAATGAGTAAAAGAGAAAAAAAAAAACAAACAGCTTTGCTAAAAAGCAGAGTTAAATTTCATGTAAACTGATATATTTGTTTATTAGATCAATATTATTGGAAACATTTATGTATGTGGAACCTGTTCCAGAAATACTCTATGACAATAATGAATATCATGTCTTTCACTTTGCTTTAGAAATTTAGGAAAACAAAAAAAAAAAAATGACTGTACAAGTTTGTTGTTTTTGTTTGTTTTGTTAAGAAATAAAAGTGCACAGATTTATTCAAATTCTATAAAATGTTAAAATTTTCATCAAAGCTTTGCCAAGTGACTTAAGAAGATCATTATTCCTAAGAAGTTTGAATGACAATTAAACAACCACCAAACAAACAAATACACACACGCACAGACACACACACACACATACACATCCACACACAACAGAAAAGAAACAGGAAAATATATGAAACATAATATAAGAGTTGATATAAATTTTCCTTTCTAATACTTGAATAATATTTTTGTTTTGTCTGAACTTAAATCATTCTGTAATGTTATGATGAAAAATTGAAAACAATACAACAAAATAATCAAATTATGTTACTAACTCTACAGGCTTTTTGGGCTTTTTTTTTTTGTTTTGCACATGAGAAACTACAAGTTTTTTTGTTTTTTTTTGTTTTTTTTTTGCCTCATGAGAAACTAGGTATTATCAAAAGGACATTCCAAGAAGATTTCATAGGGGTACCTAACGAATAAAAGTGGAAACTAAAAGCTTTTACACAGCAGCACTCTTTACTGAGAACAGTTTAGAAATTATTTCCTCAGTAAAGCAGTAAAGAATAGTTACAACATAATGTCTTGCCTTATATTTCAAATTTAGAATGGTTGTTTTGGCCTAGTTGTTGTTGCTGTTGTTGTGCTTCATAACAAGTGATATTTATCATATTGAACTTATGTAAATAAATTGCATTACTATTTCATTTTGTTACAGAAATAAGCTTTGAGAAGAGATTCAAAATATGTGAAAGTAAAATGCTACTTTCACTTTGCATTTATATAATGTTAAGATGGAAGAAACGAAAAATAAAGAGTAATTTACATTGCTAATGAGATTGAACTTCAGCAGAAAATTAGTTTATCCTGCAACCAAAATATACCGTTATTTTTTTTAAGTGCATGCATAAGGAATAATTATGTTGTTTCATGATGTGAAAACGCAGAAACATACAGCCGTGCATGCTTGAGTGCAGATATATTTTGCATATATGAACGAGTGTGTATGTATATGCTTTGGGGAAGAGAGTAATATGCAGAAGACACATGTAATTCATGATAACAGGCCAAGTATGGAGATTACATCATGTTGCTTAACATGTTTTCAAACTAATTTCCAGTGCCATGTAGCAATCCACAGATCCATACCATCATTGATTCATAACCCCTTCTGGAAAATACTTCTCAAAACAGACAACATAAGTGTCACAAAGACCACAGAGCACATGATAAAAATGGGAGCCAACAAAGAAGATACTACAGAAACACTTCTCAACCAAGGTTCCTCAGAATCTTATGGGAAAGATCTTTAGGAATTCTATGAAAAATAAAAATAAATAGGCTAATTACATACCAATGCATTTTTGAGTCATTTTGGTGTGATTTTGTAATACACCCTATGATAGGGAAACCTTGGCATTTGTGTGTAGTAAGGAGATGCCATGGGGAAAAAATGACCTCTTAAAAAGAAATTGAAAAAGAATTCCATCTAATTAATAATTTAGGAGATTTCTTAGATGTTCTTTAGTACATCCCAGGCTTATGACATAAATCCATTATATTTGAAATATTTTTTAGAAAAGGTCTGAGGTAGCCTAGTGAAAACTTTGGAAACCCATGTGATGCCATGGCCCATTCATTGCCAAGTCCTGGTTTGTTTTATAGATTAAATGGGCTAAAGATTAGAAGCTAATGAATCATGGTAACAGGCAAGAGTACAAAACTGTCAAGTCTTTACTCATCACAAAAAACTAAACTTAACAAACTTGTCTACTTACAACACAGTGTCCATCATCATCATTATTCTAATGATAGGGTGGCAAGCTGGCAGAATCGTTAGCACACCGGGCAAAATGCTTAGCGATATTTCATCTGCCGTTCTGTTTTGTTCTGAGTTCAAATTCCGTCACGGTCAACTTTGCCTTTCATCCTTTTGGGGGTCAATTAAATGAGTACCAGTTACGCACTAGGGTAGATGTAATCAACTTAATCCCTTTGTCTGTCCTTGTTTGTCAACTCTATATTTAGCCCCATGTGGGCAATAAAGAAATAAATATCATTTTAATGATATAAAGTAATGAATTAATATTAATGAATATAGCCTTAAAGTCCCTTAAACTACTGGATTGTAGTTTTTGATAGTTTTTTTTTCCATTTGCTATTTGTAATTAGTATACACTATAAGCCAGAGGTCAGCAAACCGTGGTAAATTACCCCACATGAGATAAAAATGAAATTTTGGGGGATGATGAGGACTCATCAGACATAAGTAAAATTATATAAAAAAAAAACATCTTTCCTGTAGTCTATGATTTTCTTCCATTCAAATAAAAGGGTTATGTCAGCGTAAATAAATATATTTTGAAGTAATTAGTTAAAAAAGGTCCCCGGCCCCTGCTCAAAGCTGTAGTGGGAGAAGAAAATGGGTGTTTTTCACATTGATTCATAGATGCATTGTGAGTCATAGATGCATTGTGAGGTGTGTAAGCTATAAACTGAAGTAAAATGAAATAGCAGCCACTGAAACTCATATCTAAATTCTGAACTTGTGAAATGGTAAGATATTTCTTTACACGTTTCAGGAAATTTACTCATCAGATAAATGGTTGGTCATATAATTTTTATTAGACTGGTAAAATCTGATTATTTCGAACTAATACTCAAAGAACAACATAAAAGACCTTTACAATCCAGAAGAAATATTCAATTTACTATCAATGGCAGTTGACCAATGACAGTTTACAAACGACACAAAAGATTTTCAATGGCAACTTTATAAAATTCAAATAGTCTTGAAGCAAAGATGAACAAAAAATCTTTTGTTGTCATTTCTCTCTCTCTCTCTCTCTCTCTCTCTCTCTCTCTCTCTCTCTCTGCCTTACCATTGCATCATCTACTGAAATATTTTTGGTTTTTTTACTCTATATAAAAAATTTGGTAAACTTTTCATTGATAATTCTTTCATTATCATATTTCCACCCAGACACATTATGTGCATCTCAGTTAATTTTGAAAATAACTTTGTCATCATTATGCTGGTGTCTGGAACAACTTAACATGAAATTTCGATGGAAGATTTAGTGGGGGGGGGGGAGTTGGATCACTTTAAAACACCAAGTTTTTGTACACCAGAGCCAGGGACGGTCTCAGGCCAACTGGTATTAAAATAATGAAAGGAGCATTTTCACAAGTACTGGTGGAGGTTGTGCTCTCTTGACCCTAAGCTCCAAGAAAAACAAATGTTAAATTTTTCCTAAGGGGCCCCAAAATACAATGAATTTTAAATCAAACAAACATTATTTTCTTTACAGTCTCATCGGATCAGGTGACAGTAAAACATCTTACTCGGTGTCTTTCCATAATTGTGTTATAATGTTTTCAGAAAGTATGATCCTGCTAAAAGATATGTACAACAATCTTATAATGAAGATTTGCCTTTGTTTCTATACAAACAATGTGTCAATGACTCTTTACATTCTGTTAGATACGATAGTCAGCTCATTTATTATTACAAGTCATTAAAATGAACAGAATGCGGAATTTAAAATCACAAATGTGAAGTACAATGCAAATGTTTAAATATTCTCTCAAGTTATTGATTGGAAATAGCACCCACTTTGCTAGTATTGACACTTTATTGAACAGCACCAACTTAAATGGAACATGAAGGATGATGATCTCAGTGTCAGGGCCAAAGCGCCAACATTTACAGAATGATGTTCTGTAATAATAATCTAACTTAAACAAAAATGTCCACAGTGTGCTGTGCCAATCAAACAACATGTCATCTTTGGACTTTCAAAATTATGTCTGAATTGTTCATATAAGAGGAATTTGTTTACATAGCATTAATGTTTTGCGTGTTATGTGTATATTGAGTATAACTAGTTATTCTACAACATTCTCTCTCTCACTCTCTCTCTCTGTATATATATATATATATATATATATATATATATATATATATATATATATATATATATATAAATATACATATATATAAATATACATATATATAAATATACATATATATAAATATACATATATATAAATATACATAAATATATAAATATACATATATATAAATATACATAAATATATATACATATATAAATATACATAAATATATATACATATATAAATATACATAAATATATATACATATATAAATATACATAAATATATATATATATATATATATATATATATATATATATATATATAAATATACATATATATAAATATACATATATATACATATATATACATATATATACATATATATATATATATATATATATATATATATATTTATATATAAATATACGTGTATATATATATATATATATATATATATATATATATATATATATATATATATATACATATATATAAATATACATATATATAAATATACATATATATATAAATATACATATATATATAAATATACATATATATACAAATATACATATATATATAAATATACATATATATATATATATATATATATATATAAATATACATATATATATATATATATATATATATATATATAAATATACATATATATATATATATATATATATATATATATAAATATACATATATATATATATATATATATATATATATATATATATAAATATACATATATATATATATATATATATATATATATATATATATATATATATATATATATACGTGCTTGCACACACAAATATAAAGTTATATGCATATATATGTGTGTATATATGTATATGTATATGTGTGTGTGTGTGTATCAATGTGCACACAAATCTCTCTCTCTCTCTCACTTTCCCCACCCCCTATGTGCGTGTGAGTGTATGTGTTTGTACAGGCACACTCCTACACCCCCCCCCCACACACACACACATTTTTCACTGAATGTTTTGATTTTTCATTTACCAGCTGCAGTATGCAACAGATAATGAAAAGCTGTTAAAAATCAAACAATACCTGTATCGAAAGCGTTTTAAAGTAAGGAAGCCCTTACACAGAGTAAATCCTACTCTCTAGTCAACACAGGAATTTGGAATTTGCCCTATACATACATACACACACACACACACATACATACACACACACACATATATCTTTCATCTTTTACTTCTTTCAGGCATTAGACTGTTGCCATGCTGGAGCAGGCAAACAAATCATCCCCAGTACTACATATTTTTTTCCAAGCCTGGTACTTATTCTGTCAGTCTCTCTTGTTTCGATGCTAATGTTATGGGGACATAAACACACCGATGCCGGTTGTCAAGTAGTGGTGGTAGACAAACACACACACACACATACACACATACATATATATATATATATATATATATATATATATATATATATATATATATATATATATATATATATATACACGACGAGCTTCGTTCAGTCTCTGTCAGCCAAATCCACTTACAAGGCTTTGATCAGCTCAAGGCTATACTAGAAGGCTCTTGCTCAAAGAGCCATGCAGTAGGAGCAAACACAGAACCATGAGATTGGAAAGCAAACTTTTAGCACACAGAATATATGAGTGTGTGTGTATGTATGCATGAATGTATGAGTACACGCACACACATATATATATAACCAGCTTAAGAACTACAATTGCATAATGATACTAGAAAATATACACATGTTTACTTTGCAAGGAAGTGATGGGGGTGAAGAGGATTCCAGCAGTGCTCTTCGAACACCAAAGCAAATTTACAGGATGTAGCTTTATTGACAGTGGTGAGCATGCTGAGATATGAGGAAACAGAACCTTGAGTTGAGAATTTGAATCGGAACAGACCCGCAATGATAAATGACCTACCTGAAAGCAGGTAGCATGATCTGGAGTAGATCAACAAATACAAAGTGATTAGCTTGCCATCAACTAAAACATTTCCTCCACCGTTATGAATATGGCTGGATGGAATGAAATGCTAACAAATAAAAGGAATGATACTAATGGTCGTGCATAATGTAACTATCAATATAATTTATAGACTGAATTGTGGTTAAAATGCTTGCAACAAATCTATATTTCTTTAGGAGACAGAATCAGAATATTCCAGAACTTCTCTTAATTAGCGCTTTAAGAGGTGCCGACACCAAAAGTTTATGCTATCATCATCATGTCAGTAATTCCTATTACCATCGCTATTATTATTACTGCCATCCTTGTTGTCATCATTATTATTATTATTATTATTATTATTATTATTATTATTACTGCTATTGTTATTAATTATTACCATTATTATCATATCGTCATCAACATTTAGAACATTATTCTGAGACATTCTGTTATCTTTGTATTGCTTCCTCAATAACTATGAAGTGAAATGGGTAAAGTATAAATGGTAATTTGTGCTTGGCGCTTACAGCGCATATAAACAGGTTGCAGTTAAATGAAATTTTTAATATCGACAATAAATAGAAATGAAATGTGATAAGTATGCACAATATTCACAAGCACATAGTTTTAGACATAAACATATATGTACATATGTATATATATATATATATATATATATATATATATATATACACACACACACACAGATACACATATTTATAAGCACATTCATAAATATATGCCTAAACACACAAGTACAAATATATGGATATCATACACATCTATACAGACAAGATATATATATATATATATATATATATATATATATATATATATATATATATATATATATATATATATGGAGAGAGAGAAAGAGAGAAAGAATGAGTGAGAGAGATTGACACATGTGTACAGGCAAGTGTACACACACAGACATATACAAGCGTGCATAGATATAGACTGCTACATAGTTGTATAGATATATATATCTATAAGGATATAATACACCAGTAAATATACTGTGTGTACGCATTTGTGTGCATGTGTGTATTACATGTACATATCTATATATACACACACACACACTTACATATACACACATATATATACATACACACATATATACATAAATACACACGTATACATACATACACACACATATATACACACATACACCCATACATGCATACATACATACATACATACATACATACATACATGCACACATATATATTTATTTATTCATTTTAATAACAGTTTGAGTCAGCTCCATATGACACAAAAGTTTCTTTGGCATATCGAATGTGCCAATATCACCAGGAATTAAAGAACTGAGCCAAACTGTTATTGCAAAATACATGCAACCCCTACTAACATGATGCATAGGATGCCCCCTGCTTTCATTTGTCCACTCGTGTGTATATATATGTGTGTATATACAAGTGTGTGTGTGTGTGTGTATATATATATATATATATATATATATATATATATATATACATATATATACATACATATATATATATATATATATATATATATGTATATGTATATATATTCAGTGTATGCATATTATTCAGCTTGACAATAAAAGAGGAAAGGAGTATATTACATATGATGTAGCGTGTATTATTTATTTATTTATTTAAAGTGAATTTCTGCCACCCCTTTGCCCCTCCTGTTGTTACCATATTTAGACAACAACCCATGCTAGCATGGAAAGCGGACGTTAAACGATGATGATGATGATGATGATGATGATGATGATGATGATGAACTCAAGGCTACAGAGCATAACACTCGGGTCACAAGACAAAGAAATTCATTTTAAGTAAATAAAACACACACATATTTATCAAAATTAGGATTTTCTTAATGCAGTTTGGTGGGGTGGGGCACGGGTGTGAAGGTAATGTTCTTGTTCAAAAAAAAAAAGAAAAGAAAATGATGGTTTTGTTTTTTTTCTTTTTTTTCCCCCTGATGTTTAAACTTTTACAAGAAACGGATGTTGGAAAAGAAATTCCTCGCAGGAACGAGACATATATTTGCAAATCAAATGGGCTTCTTTGTTGCTGGAAACCTTAGAATATCCCTTAAGACAGGAAACAAACAATGGATGTTGAAGGTTTCCAGTAATTAGTAAGTTCACAATCGGCATGTTTGCACTCTGTTGTCTAATTCGTACCAATCTCACCTGTAAATGCTGTAAGTATTTCCCATCATGCAACTTATGACATGTCCCAATGGCTTGATGACAACATCATAATCGTATCTTATATAAGACATAGATAAGTTACTGCTTTACATGAAATGATGATGTATGGATGTGAACATATTATATGTATATATACATATATCTATATATGTATATATATGTATGTATATATGCATGTATATGTGTGTGCATACTCTTACTCTCTTTTACTCTTTTACTTGTTTCAGTCATTTGACTGTGGCCATGCTGGAGCACCACCTTTAGTTGAAGAAATCGACCCCAGGACTTATTCCTTGTAAGCCTATTCTAGTACTTATTCTATCGGTCTCTTTTGCCGAACTGCTAAGTTACGGGGATGTAAACATACCAGCATCGGATGTCAAGCGATGTTGGAGGACAAGCACAGACACACAAACTTATACAAACACATACATACATACATATATATATATATATATATATATATATATATATATATATATATATACACATATATACGATGAGCTTCAGTTTTTGTCTACCAAATTCAATCACACGGCTTTGGTCAGCCCGAGGCTATAGTAGAAGACACTTGCCCGAGGTACCATGCAGTGGGACTGAACCCAGAATCATGTGGTTGGTAAGCAAGCTACTTACCACATAGCCACTCCTGCACCTGTATGTATATATATATATATATATATATATATATATATATATATATATATATATATATATATATATATATATATATATATATATATATATATATATATATATATATATATATATATACACAGTAATGCCTTGATATATGAGTTAATTTTTTCCCGGAGACCGTTGTAAAGTGAAAGCTCATAAAGCAGACCAATAAGTTCCATAGTAGCAATGTTATAAATCGTAATTCGTTCCCAGAAAAATATGTTACCTATAACATTTATAATAATTATAAATAAATGTCAATAAAGCAATAGTAGAATGTAAAGAATATTTTATGTAAAGTAAAAAGAATGTCGAGATCATTTATAGTAAAAACTATTATAATTGTTTCCTGAAACTCTTTCACTCACACTAGACTCATGCACACCATCTCTTGGAGACGTGATTGCTGATTCCCAAGCACTTAGAGATAGACTTGTAGATTTATTTTTAAAAAACAAGTCTAGAGTTGCTGGCTTAGAAGAAGCTTTTTTTGGCTCTCTCTAAACTTCTCAGTAACACAGAAGTATTTTTTATGGTATTCTTTTATTCGTTTCAGTCTTTTGACTGCAGCCATGCTGGAGCACCGCCTTTAGTCGAGCAAATCGACCCCAGGACTTATTCTTTGTAAGCCTAGTACTTTTCTTATTGGTCTCTTTTTGCCAAACCGCTAAGTTACAGGGGACGTAAACACACCAGCATCAGTTGTCAAGCAATGTTGGGAGACAAACACAGACACAAAAACACACATATATATATATATATACGATGAGCTTTTTCCAGTTTCCCTGTACCAAATGCACTCACAAGGCTTTGGTCGGCCTGAGGCTATAGGAGAAGACACTTGCCCAAGGTGCCATGCAGTGGGACTGAACCCAGAACCATGTGGTTGGTAAAAAAACTTTTGCATTTCATTCAAAATTTAGATCTTGTGTTGGAAAAATTTCAGCTCACCATACAAAGGTGAGCAGAAAAATAAAATATATATATTTGCATATATATATATATATATATATATATATATATATATATATAGGCTATGAGCATCTAGATAAACAAGGAGTGCATTATAATATAATATAATATAATATAATATAATATAATATAATATAATACAATAGGGAATACTTGCCCAAGGTTTTATACTGTGGCACTGAAATTGGAACCATGTGGTTGAACAGCAAGCTTAAGTGCACTGTTATCGCTACTCCTATCCACACAGCCATGTCTACTCAAATGCAGTGGTGTGTGTGTGCACGTGGGTGCCCACATGTGCATGTGTGAGTCATGTGACACTGCTCTTATTGTAGTTGAGCATCAGCTCAGCTTTAACCCTTTTGTTACCAACCTGACTGAAGCGACCTCTGGCTCTGAGTACAGATGTCTTGTTTTTATAAGTTCTGAATTAAAATCTTTCACCAAACCTTAATCACAATTTATGTTCCTAACACTAGCTGAATGATAACTAAGTTATTTTACTAAATTATTTGTTAAATTTAAAATAATTGAAAGAAACACATAGCATCTCATAATAAATACAGTAACGAAAGGGTTTAAGTGAAGAGGTCCTATGATCAAAGAGATTCTCTAAAGCGATCATATAATTTCTTTTATAAAAGCAGCATTTGATCCAAAGGCCATCCGGTTGTCTGTCTAGGTTTCTTCTTTGTCACATGTGGGTGTGCATGTGTATGCGTATGCATACATGTGTGTGTTCATGTGCGTTTGTATGTCCACATGCACTGGAAGTCTTTTAGGAAGTCGCTAGAAAAGATGTGAGCTGCATGGTGACCCTAATCCTCAATAGTGTTGATGCAACCGGTACACCAGAGCAAAGTGGTGCCTGTTAAGAAGGGCATCCAGCTACAGAAACCATGTAAGACAGACAGTGGAGCACAATGCTGCCCTTGAACCTGTTGGGTCCTATTGAACCATCCAACCCATGTCAGCATGGAACATGGAATTTAAATGATGATGATGATGATGATGATGATGATGATGATGATGATGATGGTGATCATGATGATGAATTCAGTATTTTCGCTTTAAAAGGTCTTTATTGGATGCAGGGCATGGTGAATGATTGAGCTTAGCCTAGCTTTGATCTCTAGAGATATGCTGAGACAAGGGTGTAAGTGCAACATAAGCACATTGGAAGTGACACACACACACACACACACACACATATATATTTGCCAATTTGTGCTACCCAGTTCTTATCTGTTGTTGATGGATTATTGAAAAGGATAGCCATCATAATCCTCAAATATCCTATATCCAGTTTTCTGTCTTTTACAATCAGCATAATAATCTGATTGAGATATCTTTGCAGATATTCTTTGTACATTATACAAAGCATTTGTGCGAATGCATTAAATAATGTAAATGTGCAGGTTATGAACAGTGGCTCCGATATGACATACACCAGACTCGCATGCTTTGTCACTCACCATATAAGCCCACAGATAAATGCCAGTAGCTAGGACAGTCGGCCCATTTGTATACATTGTGACACTATGTGGACCAATTCTTAGAGAGGTATTTTTGTTGGGGAAGACACAGATAACATCAGCTACATTATATTCTGTCACTTCCTTGAGACCACCTAGTGAGATACAGTAATAATTCCATCACTAAAATGGGGTAGGTTGACAAAGTAATTGTCCTAACCAGCTGAGTGGGCCGGGTTTTGGATGTTTATTGCCAAATCATTGTCTTGGTAAAGGTTGGTGGATAGTTGTTGCCAATTCCATCAGCATCCTTTGGAACTCACTGGTGATGCTGGTTCTTTCCCTTATGCAGGAAAATCCTGTATTTTGGGCAGGTAGGGATACCAACACTACCACCATTATCATTATTGTTTTAACATCCACAACACGATGTTTGCATGTATGTGTTGGAATGTGTGTGTGTGTGTGTGTGTGTGTGTGTGTGTGTGTGTATGCATATATATATATATATATATATATATATATATATATATATATATATAAAGCACCCATGCCAGTGGCACATAAAAATCACCCAGCAAACCCTGTAAAGTAGGTGGCGTTAGGAAGGGCATCCAGCTGTAGAAATCATAGCAAAACTTCCGTATTCCCGAGCGTCATACTAATACATCCTTTTGTTGTTTACACCACCTGTCCTCGCCTGTTGTTGTTTTTTCGTACATTCTCCCATATATATATATATATATATATATATATATATATATATATATATATATATATATATATATATAGGCACAGGCATGGCTGTGTGGTAAGAAGCTTGCTTCTCAACCACATGGTTCCAGGTTCAGTCCCACTGCGTGGCACCTTGGGTAAGTGTCTTCTACTATAGCCTCAGGCCAAACAAAGCCTTGTGAGTGAATCTGGTAGATGGCAACTGAAAGAAGCCCATCGTATGTGTATGTATGTATGTATGTATGTATGTATATATGTGTGTGTGTGTGTATATATATATAAATTACGCCGAGGTAGACTTTGCCTTTCAACCTTTCAGGGTCAATAACTTAAGTACCAGTTGCATACTGGGGTCAATCTAATTGACTGCCCCTACTCCTCCAAAATTTCAGGCCTTGGGCCTAGAGTAGAAAAGAACAATAGACAATATGCATACACAATGTGATCACTTTGGAAATACAGTCATTTAGATAACAATAACCAGACAACTGAATTAAGCAGAGGGGAAATATGTATCTGTAGGTCTTGTGGCATAAAGAGTATACATAGAACATACACACATACACACAAGTTTAGATTAAAAATGAAAGATATATATTTTTGCACACACCTCTGTATTTGTATGTATCCATATATTCAGACTCATATATACATCCATACACACATATATAATGCTTCTTTTTTTTTTTCCATTTACTGCATTCAGAACATACTTCGTTTTCAGCTGCAAACTAAAATAGTGTACATTCACAAAATGCTGTATACGTATGTGTATGCATCTGGCGTAAGTCTTGTGCGCATGTATATCTCTGTATGTGTGTGAGTGCATGAGTGTGGGTGCATGCATGTGCGTTTGCATTCATATGTATGTCTGTGTGTTCGGTTCTGTTCATGTTTATAATCTTCCATTGTCTGTCTTTTATCAGTGAACGGAAGTTGCTTTTCTATGTTGATATAAGAATCAAAATTTCACTGTCTCACAAGTACACACACAGACATATATATTTAAACATTACAAAGCTACACTGTGGGTAAAATAAGAATGTAAACACCTTTATTTCTATACTGCTGATGTCCAGGCAAAAGAGAGAAGGAATCTCCCAATGTACCATTTCACAGTGTGTTGATCACTGCTCAGAGAAGACCTATCTAGTTTCCTTCCCTAATTAACAGCATACTCAGGTGCTATACAATACAGTCATAAATTAATTTAGCACCATGGTGGATAGCTCTACTCACATCTCCATCACTAAGCATCACTTAGGTTTTAATACTATGACACAATTTATTGCAATCCCCTCATGCTACACACTGATGCAGGGAAATAACCCAGAAACCATGATACACAGACATTGTATTGAGCTGAGTGGGGGTGCTAGATTCCCTTGTTTGAAAATATAAGGACACAGATGGTGCCGTATAGCCAGCAGGAGACGATGTCTCCTGGAGGCTAAACTACAGCAACATTCGTCCTAAACCAGGACTGCCATGTTATGTTGGCAAATAATTTTTACTCCAAAGTACTGTTGCTGAATATCTCTCATTCTGAGACTTACAAATTGTAATTTTCTAACACCACTTTCTATTCAACTTTCTGACATGACCATATCACTGTACTTTGTACTTTACTCAGCCCCCTCCTTCATACAATCACCATTTCTGACCGCCACGGTCATCTCTCCTGTATAGCATTGAGTCTCTTGTCCCGGATATAGCTGTCGTATCTCTTTCGGTTGCCCTTTTCATCCCTTTTCTATCCCCTTACACAGTACAATGTGACCCGTCTAAATCAAAGGTTTCTCTCTCGCAGTAAATGGCAGATTGGTTTTTAATTATGTATGAAGTACTTTGCTGCATGGATTTCGAAGGTAGAAATTTTTCAAAAGCTCAAAAGAAATGATGTAAGCATGTTCTGCAGGATGGATAATGCTAGCATATACGAACAGCAGAATACGAGTTTGAGTGCAAATATAAGATGAAGAATAACCAGATGAAGCAAGCAAACAGACATTCTTTTCCTGCTATGGACATACGTGCTTAAACAAATATGTAACCATCAAAGTGGTAGGCATCTGTAAAAGTATAAAAGCTGGAAGAAGAGGTGAACACTGATCTCCAAGAAGCAGGAACTCCTTAAGGAGATGACTCAAAATTGACAGAAGTAGCAAGACTTTGAAATGGAAAAGAACAGCGCAACCAATACAGGAATGGGGTAAAATGTGTATAATGATGTTGTTGTTGATGGTGGTGATTATGATAATGTTGATGATGTAGTCTTTATGACACATACCAGTGGAATTCAATGCACTTCCTTGAGTTCAGAACTGAGGTCAGTGATTCTCACAAGGGACTTCAATAACTACAGAAGAGATTTGTGGGAAGGAAGGAATTAGAAACTTGGTCCAAATGCATGCAATAGGCTGGACTCCTCTAAAGACATCCAGGGTGTTGATTTGTGGTGTTAAGTAGTGGTGTCCTTAACTGCACAGCCAGCATAAAGTAGTGGTGTTCAACTGGACAATGGATTAAGTCTGCCACCCAGGTAGACTATTGTGGGATCTAGAATTTTGGAATGCAAAATGCAGGAACACGCACTGCAAGGTATCCTGCCTGGTGGTCTTACAATTCTGTAAAATCTACTTCCTTGACTTGCATTTGTTTCTTGAAGTCCCAAGGGATGAAAATTAAAGCTGACTTCAGGGAAATTTGAACTCAAATTGCTGAATAATCAGGGAAGTGAATACTCAGAATAATGATCAAAGAAGCTTCAGATTCTAATTAAATATGCACACACTGATAGACTCACACACACACACACACACACACACACACAAACACACATCTATACAAAGATGTGTGTGTGTATATAAATATATGTATGTGTGTGTATGTGTGTATGTATATATATATATATATATATATATATATATATATATATATACACACACACACACACGCACACACTTATACACGCATTAATATACATTCATATATACATGCATATACACTCATACATATACATGCAAATACATATTGAAACTGTGAAAATTGTAATAAATCGTTTCTATAAGAAAACGAATATCAACAATCTTTTCAGAAGATAACGATAATTAAATATTGCTTGTTAACATTTGTTCTGATACAAACAAAGAAAAGAAGTCGGTTTTATTTGTAGCATTTTCACAAATAAATCTGATTTACTGAAGACTTTCAAATAAAATTAGAGAAAGTACCAGCAAAATTTAAGCAATCATTCTCACAAAAGACATTTTGACGTGCCAGATATTAAAAAAAAAATTCTGTAAAACATTATATTTTGTAAAGTAAATAAATTTATATGTCCAATGTTAGAAAAAAAGTTTTAAAAAAAAGGGAAGAAATCAATAAATAGATAAGAACATAAGAAGTGATCAATTCTGTGATATTTATACAATAATAATTTACATCACAGTCAGAAAAAGTTTTAAAATTTAGAATTTCTGGGTAATAAAATTATAATATTGTATGACAAAGAATATTGTGGAAGTTGTTGTCAAATCATGGCATACTAACTAAACTTAGTTTTAAAATAAAGTTCAGTGGTAAAACCAAACATTATATGAGTTTTTAATTAAATTAATTATATAGGTGTTGTGACCTGGTGGTTAGGGTGCTGCACTCACAATTGTGAGATGGTGGGTTCAATTCTCGGGTCGTGTGGTGCAATGTGCACTTGGAGTCACATTGCTACGTGTTGCTCTGCAATCACTTTCACATCTGACATGCAGCACACCACAGGCTTGTACGATCAATAACAATCTGATGGAGGGAGTGAGCTTATGCACAGCACATATGTTTCATCATCATAAATAAATCATTTGTGCAGGTTCTTCAGTAAAATGTTGCAGAACTGCTTCTCTCACATCAAGAGACAACCATTAACATAAATCAAACAGAATATCAGGAGAGATAATATCTAAATCGTAAACGCTGTCATGAACATTGTTTTCTTTTAATGTCCACCTTCTCATGCTTGCAGAGGTAGGGTGAAGTTTAGTTTATTGAAGTAAAATTTTTCTTTGGCAGGATGCTAATCTCTTGCCAATTCTCACATGTTTCCAACAAAAGTAACATTTACCCTCAACATCCAAACACAAACAGCACAATGACCAGACATTATATCATGGAAGATTGCAAATAAATGACACTGCTCGCAGGACACTGACATTTGTTTACTATTGGTACATCATGCAATACACAAGAGACACAAACATACACATACATCCATACACACACACATACACACATGAGGGATGTTCTTTAAAGATTTCCCCTGACCCACTTCTCAAGGATTAGGATAAATAAAACTTGGCATAATTATTAGGCCTTCTCTACATAGCCATCATCAATGGTGACACAATTCTCCCATCACTTTATGCAGTCATGAAGACCTCGTCTATAGAAGTCAGTAGGTTATGTCAGGAGCCAACACTTCATCGCAGAAATAAGTTCATCATCATCATCCTAAAAGTGTTCCCCTTCAAAAAAGACATCATGTTTGGAAAGAGGTGGAAGTCAGATGGTGCGAGGTTGGGAGAGTAAGGGGGATGAGGAAGGATTTCATAGCCCCATGAGTATGGTTTCATGTCGGCAACATGCACATCATGAACTGGGGCATTGTCTTGGAGGAGGTGGACTCCTTTGATCAGCATGCCACACATCTCTGCTTTGATGGCATCCTGCAATTTCTGCAGCAGATAAGCGTAACATGCCCCATTAATTGTGGTGCCCTTTGTCAGAAAATCCATTACCATTACTTTGTGTTGGTCCCAAAAGACTGTGAGCATCACCTTGCCTGCTGAGGGTTGGGCACGAGCCTTCTTTGGAGGTGGTGAGTTATCATGCTTCTATTGCTTTGATTGGACTTTAGTCTCAGGATCACAGTGATGGACCCATGTTTTATCCTGTGTGATAAATCTGTGAAAAAGTCCTCCTCTCTTTCTTGGTACATTGCCAAAAGAGCCTGGGAGCAACTGACTCGTTCCTGCTTCTAAAAAGGTGTGAGCATCCAGGGATTCCATCATGCAGACAATGTCAGCATGTGCAAATGGTCAGGAATGATTTTTTTCTACAGACCCTACACTTATCTTCCCTTCTTGGGCTAGTTGCCAAATAGTTACGTGGTGACCCTCCAAAGTGGTGGTGACCCTCCAAAATGGTGGCTTCCAACAATATCTGATATTTGAACTGGTGATGCCAGTGCTTGACTATGCCATACGATGTTGCATCTTCACCATAAACATCTTTCATCTCATCAAAAGTCTCTTTTGGTGTACGGCCTTTCAGGTATAAGAACCTGATAACTGATCTGCATTCAGCTGCCTCCATTATAACACCTTAGTTCACTTCAGCAACCATAAAAGACAAATGAATATGAGAGGGAAGCTGCAATTTACAATGCAACAAGTTCCCTTTCTTGCAATAATCAGAAGTGGGTCAGGGGAAATCTTTAATGAAATCTTTAAAGACTATACATATGTATACTCACATATAATTATTTATACATACATACATATAGACACGTTCATATAAATACATATATGCACAAACACAAACAAATACGCTTATACCTACAGCTATATACACAGACACTGCATAAATGTAAGTACACATAGGTATAGGAGCACTCCGTCAGTCATGACGATGAGGACCTCAACTGATATGGTCAACAGAACAGCTTGCTCGTGAGATTAACGTGCAAGTGGCTGAGCACTCCACAGACACAAGTACCCATAACGCAGTTCTCAGGGAGATTCACCATGACACAGAGTGTGACAAAGCTGGCCCTTTGAGATACAGGTACTACTCATTTTTGCCAGCTGAGTGGACTGGAGCAACATGAAATAAAGTGTCTTGCCCAAGGACACAACACATTGCCAGGAATTGAACTCATGACCTTACGATTGTGAGCTGAATGCCCTAACCACTAAGCCATGTGCCTTCACATACATACACACATGAATATACAGACATGGATACATACCTCAAATGAGCTTTGTCATGCGTCTGTTTACCAAATCCACTTGCAAGGCGGTGGTGGTGCCAGGATTATTTTAGATGACAATTGTGAAAATTGTCATGCAACAACACTGAACCCAAAACCGCATGGATACAAAGAGAAGCCCTTAACTGCACAGCCAGCCTACATTGAGTTTGGAGCCTAGATTGAGTTTTGAGTTTGCATTGAGTTTTCAGCTTGCATTGAGTTTTGAAACTGCATTGAGTTTTGAGCCTACATTGAGTGCAGTGGACGCAGGGAGATTTTTTAAAGCCATTTTTGAGTAAAAAAAGGTGTGTCTAATAGGCCTTCAAATATGGTAACTGACCATAAAAGACTGTCTCTATTTTAAAGATAAATAAGTTTCTTGGTCATGCAATCTTTTTTTCTTCTGAATATTGTACATAAAGCATACGTCCTAAGAATATTCATGAGTTAGTACACACACATACAGATGTTGCTGCAGTTTGGTTTGAAATGGAATAATCTCTAAAGCAGTTGAGTTGATTAAATGTGACAAAAAACTAACAAATTAAATTAAAAAAAGTAAACAGCTAAGAATTTTGTGAGATGAAAACCCCAATACTAAAAGTAAGATATGTAAGGAGTTTCGATGGAAAGTTTCACAAAATAATTTACTGTCATTAAAACAAGTTACCCTCAAGGCCTGGAGTTGCATGCAGCCTAATGTGTATAGCATTCAAATTTCTTCACAGACAAAATTGAAATTCTTTATCACAAAGACTACATTTCACCAATTTCTTGGCATATAATTTGTGTTGGTTATTGATTCCTTTAAATCAACAAAGTTGGATGTGTGTGTCACTACCATAAATTCTAGGTTCTCTAGGTATAGTTTTTTTTTTTTTTTTAATTTAAATGAATAAACTGTGACTAGAGGATTAAACTACTTTCTTTCATACAGTTTACAACAAGAATTAACAATACTGTCCAAAATTCAGTTGCGGAAGCTTCTTCAATTAAAAAAAAAAAAACTCTTATTAATATAATATACTTCTCTTAAACATTTTTTCTTTCAAATGCATTTGATTTTTGTTGTTTTGTTTTGTATCACTTTTCCTAATACAAGTTGAGTTATTTCGTAAAGTTTGCTTGTAGAAGAAAGTTAAAAGAAACTTAATAGAGTTTATCTTCTGATTAATTATAAGCATCAGTTATATTCCTTACTTTTCAGAATTCAAAAAAGAAAAGAAAGAAAGAAAAGAAAAAAATAACCCTGTTAGTTGAGAGGTACTTGTGGCTCCATCTAGAGAAATTAAATGCAATCTAACTTTTAAGATTAGAAAACCCATACAAAACAAATGCAGAGCATAATTCAGTTTGTTAAAATTAAATTAAAAATCTGTGTGCAAGTTTAAGCTCTTAGGCTAAAGAACAAATGGTGATGAATGATATCTACATTCAAAAGTAAAAAGGAAAAACAGAGGAGTGATGCATGATGCCATTCACACACATGTAGCATGCAATTCTAGACATTAAAGACTCATAGATATAGACAGGGTTGTTAAAGACAAGACTATCATATTACAAATTTTTACAACATTTTCCCAACATGACTATTTAAATATATTCTTTAACCATATAATACTAAACTTCTGTAGTTTCTTTCAATCTATTTTGTTTTTTATACATCCAACCACATGCTTTCACATACCAACTCTCTCACACACCTATATATATATGTATCATTATCATAATCATTGTTTAACGTCCATCTTCTATGCATGCATGGGTAGGACAGTTCACAGGAGCTGGCCAGGTAGAAATACTACCCTATGCTACTCTGTCTGTTTTGGCAGGGTTTTTACAGCTGGATGACCTTCCTAACACAAATCACTCAGCAGAATGGACTCAGTGCTTTTCATGTGGCACTAGCACAGGTCAGGTTAAATTGGCATGATCTTTACAGCTAGATGCCCTTCCAAATGCCAATCACTTTACAGTATGGACTGGATGCTTTTTACGTGGCACCAGTGTGTGTGCAAAATATTTTTATCTGTCACCCTAAAAACTTGGCCAACTCAGTACCATAGGTAGGCATGCAGTGAAACAATCAGAACTTAGGTCATACAATTAATTAACAAGACACACTTGATTAATCATACACACACACACACACAAACTATGCATAGAGTTTCACTATTGCAATTCCAAATAAGTTAAAGAACGTCAGAGAATTGTGTCCAATTAATCAAAGAAGAAATGTCAAATATTTAGCATGTAATGGCATGGGAGAATTCAAGATTTTCTGCTTTAATACACAAAGGCACAAAACATAACTGTGGAACAACGTATTCACGATGCGTTATATCGATGCATTTAGTTGTGTTTTTATATTTAATTAAATCTCAAATAGCTCTCTAATAGATCAGGGTCTTCCAACTTTCCTTATTCAATTTACCTTCTGGCAAGTGTTTTTTTTTTGGAAAATAGATTCTTTTGTTTAGTAATTAGAGTTTACACTCCTGCCATGCTAAAACAATTGACAATGAGAAAATTTTAAAATACTGCCTTCAAAATCATTTTTATTCTAAGTTCAAATCATAAAAAGTAGCGCATAACAATGCTATTTCACATTTTTATGAACTAATGATGAAGACGTACAAGAACCAAACACAGTCTTCTAAATTACACAGCTCCACCAGCAACACCATAATTAAGAAAGACACAATACAGATCGTTAAATCCAAAATAGTAGAAAGAAAGAAAAATGGTCTTTTTTTCTGTTTTTTCCACAAAACAGACCTACTTTAGATTTTCTTCTTGAATTCAGATTTTTAAGAAATGATAATTAGAGAAAAAAAAAATATGTACAAATCCAGAATGAACAGATGTAATTAGCCACAATGTACGAACTCCTATTATAGACCATATAAATCTTATTGATAACAACTTCCTAATAACAGCTTCCATATGTAGTTATTTGTTTTTGTGTTTCCTTAAAGTGGTTGGAGGATTTTTAAGCTGTTTTGTTCTTGGCTCTCATCTACCAATTATATGGTTTGTTTATTTATAACCATGATGTTCTTTCTACGAGTCAACATTTTTATCGTTATTAATGGTCAGCTCCAGAGATTCAATTAACTACACAGACTACTCTATAGAATTCATCTCCTATCAATATCTATAGAATTTACTCTTATTATTATTGTTGTTGTTGATGAAGAGCAAGATGAGCAATCAATAATGGAAAACAAAAAAAATCAAACCTTAAAGGAACACAAAAAAAAATGGAGAAAAAATATAAATGGGAGTCAAAGGGTCAATCTTCACTGAAAACTAATTAATTATGAAGAATGAGACAAAGAAGAAAGGAAAAAGTAGACATTTCATAGGAGACACACTAGCACTTAAAATATGAGGTTGTTGGCATTATTTAACTATTAATCTCTTCTACCCGCCACCAGCAGTAGTTATCTTCTTTGCATCATACCAAGCTGTTGACAGTAAAATGTCAATCCTTTCTATAGCCTTGCCACCATGAAACAATATTTCTAAGAGATAACGAGTGTAATTTGTGTAATCTTCGTTACTACACAACAAACATTATTTGAAACTTAACAAATAGTGTTTCTCATAAAGACTGGCTGAAATATATCAAATTGGGGCCTTCAATTTTTTTTTTTTTTACTTTATAAATGCAAGTAAAAGCTCTAAAATATGTAAAATTTCAAATGTTACAAACTGATATATTGTTTTACAAGAAGCTAGCTTTATGATATCAGTTTAAAATTGCTTGTTTTTTCTTTGGTAACAGCAAACTAATGTATTCTTCTCTCAATTGGAAGAGACAAGGAGAAGTGATACTGCATTGGTGCAACTAGAGGAGAACTGTTTATAAATGCCATTCACTGAGATGCTCTACCCATCCATATTTTTGGTTTTTACTTTTTAATTAGTTTTTTTGGGGGCTTTTCTATTATGCTGTTGAGTATCCGTGTGTATCACCATCATAATTACACTCACCTGATGAATGCAAATGTAAATTTAACAAATCCATTAGCATTAAAATAAATGAATACACTAATCCAGTACCACACCTATATCAAATCTTCTAAATGTTTTTGTAGCTACACTTGAATTGTAATATATTGCTTTGTTTCAATTAATTTTGGAAATAATGAAGAATTTACTGAAATAACAATATCCTTCTTCAACAGGTCTTTAGAACATAGATTTACATGGATTTTTGATGTAAAATTTAAAAGTGGATTACATTGGAGTAAAGATTATTTGCCAACATAACATGGCAGTCCTGGTTTAGGATGAATGTTGGTGTAATTTAGCCCCAGGAGACATCGTGTCCAGCTGGCCATACGACATGTTCTGTGTCCTTGTATTTTCAAGCAAGGGAATCTAGCACCCCCACTCAGCTCAAAACAATATCTGTGTATCATGATTTCTGGGTTCTTTCCCTTCATCACAATACACAGATATCACGGAAATCGTGATACACAGATATTGTTTTGAGTTGAGTAGGGGTGCTAGATGCCCTTGTTCAAAAATACAAGGACACAGATCATGTCGTGTAGCCAGCTGGAGACAATGTGTGCTAGGGCTAAATTACAGCAACATTCGTCCTAAACCAGGACTGCCTTGATATGTTGGCAAACAATCTTTACTCCAAAGTACTGTTGCTGAATATCTCTCATTGTGAGATTTAAAAATAGTAATTTTCTGGATTACTTCCGTATGGGCACTTTATATAATAGAACCAAAGACAGTCTTGGGTGGGCTGATATCAAAAAAGTTTAAATAAATAAAACCTAAAACCACCACTAAGACTTTCAGAGAAATTACACATTAAGCTAATGTTTCTAATGGGGTTAGGGGAGTGGTGAGAGGATAGAAGAAGAGAGCAGAACAATTTCTCTGTTTCATGGACTGCAACTTTTTCCTAACACAGTGGTGAAGGGATGAGATTATATGACAGCAAAATCTATTTTGTCATGTAACTCACAGAGGGAAAATAGGTGCCGAAAGCCTTCACCAAATCTGCTGAGGAGGGGGCTTGTATTTGTGAATTTCAGAAAAACTCCACTTAACCCTTTTCAAATCATCACACTCGAAAAGACTTCATGTTTTAAAATAATTTACATTAAAACCTTCTATCAAAATTTCATGGCAATTTATGTTGCAAACACCAGTTTAATAATGATAAAGTTATTTTACTTAATTCTTCATTTCTTTAAAAATTACTCAAACAAAAATCTGTGTATTCCATCAGAAATATGGTAACAGAAAGATTAAGGTCTCTCCTGTCTTTTAAATAAAATGAATAGCGCAATTATTTTCTCAGCTGGAAAAAAACCATTAACTGCATGCACACAATTGCATGTTCTAAGATAATTCTAAAAGTCAAATTCACACCTCACTAGTTATCAGGTAGCAGGAACCTTCCAACCAATCAATTTATCATTTGTCGAGTTGGTAACAGATTAATATCCAAAGTCCAGCCAAGAGCAACAAGTTGTCAGCAATAAACATTTTGTTGTCTGTAAAGGCTAAGCTAATTCATTCTACAGGACACATTTCATCAAATCGCAAGCACTGCATGCCTGGGTATGTTGATTACTCTAGGTTGGTGTCTAATTCATTGAGTGAGTCATTTATCATCTGTTAAGCTTTGGGGATTTGGAACTAAACAAAATATTCATAGTTGACCTCAGCAGAATTTGAACTCAGAACATAAAGACAAACGAAATACGGCTAAACATTTTCCTCGGTATGCTAACAATTCTGCCAGCTTGTAGCATTTCTTTATGAAACTAATAATATAATATAATAGGCACAGGAGTGGCTGTGTGGTAAGAAGCTTGCTTCCTAGCCACATGGTTCTGGGTTCAGTCCCACTGTGTGGCACCTTGGGTAAGTGTCTTCTACTTTAGCCTTGGGTCGACCAAAGCCTTGTGAGTGGATTTGCTAGACAGAAACTGAAAGAAGCTCACCATATACATACATATGTCAAATGACTGAAACATGTAAAAGAGTAAAAGAGTAGAAGAGTAATAATATAATGTCATGGTGGCAAGCTGACAGAATCGTTGGCACACCGGGCAAAATGCTTAGCGGTATTTCATCTGTCTTTATGTTCTGAGTTCAAATTCTGCCAAGGTCGACTTTGCCTTTCATCCTTTCAGAGTCAATAAATTAAGTACCAGTTGTGTACTGGTGTTGATCTAATCAACTGCCTCCCCACCAATCTCCCAAAATTTCAGGCCTTGTGCCTAGAGTAGAAAAGATTATTATTATTATTATTATTATTATTATTATTATTAAAGGCAGTAAGTTGGCAGAATTGTTAGCACACCAAGCAAAATGCTTAGTGGCATTTCGTCTGTCTTTACGTTGAGTTCAAATTCCGCCGAGGACGACTTTGCCTTTCATCCTTTCGCAGTCAATAAATTAAGTACCAGTTGCATACCGGGGTCAATCTAATCAACTGGCCCTCCCTCCCCCAAAATTTCAGGCCTTGTTCCGACAGTAGAAAAGAATATTGTATAAGTGTAATATAGTAATACAAATCATAAATAAATATGGTGGAACATACAGGCTGGCTGTCTTCCAAGTTCATCACCATGACTGTCCTCACAAACATATCATAATAAAGTAACTAGTTAAAGTCACTTATATTTGATTGCACTTTCAATTACTGGAATTATTAACGAGAAAACATTATTTGAGAGGGCTAGATAATTTTGCCGCTGTTTTGCGTAGGTAAGAATGGCTGTTTATAAGTCTCATTAATATTTGATAGATTAAATAGATTCAATTCTTGCTTAAAGGCAAACTTGTCTTGGAAATTATGATGAGGCAACAAAGCAGACGAGAAGAATTTAGAAGTAATACTTACAGCCAGAAGGAGAATGAAAAGCTGCTGCCAGAAAATATTTTAGGAATAATGGTAAATGAACTTGATTTAGGAAGATAAGTTAGAAAATAAGAGACCTTTGTATAAAACAAATTAATAATAAACATAATAATAATAGTAGTAGTAGTAGTAGTAGTAGTAGTAGTAGTAGTAGTAGTAAGAAGAAGAAGAAGAAGAAGAAGAAGAAGAATCCTTTCTACTCTAGGCACAAGGCCTGAACATTTGGAGGAAGGGGTCAGTCGATTTGATCAACCCCAGTATGCAACTGGTACTTAATTTATCACAAGGATGAAAGGTAAAGCCAACCTCAGCAGAATTTGAACTCAAAAGGTAAAGGTTGACGAAATGTTGCTAAGCATTTTGCCAGACGTGCTAACAATTCTGCCAGATTTTCGCCTTAACGATGATGATGATGATCATCATTATAACAACAACAACAGCAACAACAACAACAAACGACATCATTTCTGGCTGTCCAGTTCTTGCCAAATCTGAATGTATAAATACATATATATATATATATATATATATATATATATATATATATATATATATATATATATATATATATATATATATATATATATATATATACATACATATATATATATGCACACACACATACACACACATATATATATACATACATGACTGAGTAAGTACTTATATCTACTGGACAATGTACCAACTATACAACATAAAAACTGACAATAAATGATATAAACATGTGCCAAACAAAGTACAAGACAATGAGCAGGCCACAATCATCTGAGATTGGCTTGGTCAAACTAACAAAGAAATAAAAGCTAATTGCCCAGACATAATAATCAAAGATTGACAAAAAAACACTTGCTTACTGAAAGACATTACAGTGCCTTCTGACCAAAATATTGTCTAAAAAGAAGTGGAGAAATTGACAAAGTACAAAGATTTTGAAATTGAAGTATTCAAGATGTGGGGCATGAAGAGGAAAACAATACCAGTAATTATTGGAGCATTGGGCATGATAAAAAAACATATGAACAAAAATGTAGATGCTATATCTGGATCCTCAACACAACACACTATACAAAACATTTCCTTGCTAGGAATAGCGCACATTCTATGCAAGACACTATTAATTAAAAAAAAAACAACTCAAACAAAACAATCCACAATCAGAAAACACTTTATATAAAAAATATCCAATGAAATAAACTACCACCAGCAGGCCGGCAACCAACGCATTACAAACACACAACATACATTACAAAAGATTGCAACCAGACCCCATAGTAAAACAAACTGACGCAGAGGAAGAGCTTGCATTCCCCCAACAACAATGTTGCACACGCCCCAGCAACATGGAGGTGTAGCAGGTGATACAGTAGAAATTTGTCTGAAACTACCAAATGTTGAATAATAATAATAATAATAATAATAATAATAATAATAATAATAATAATCTTTAAACTATTTTATCTATGGACTCTATCTAAGAATAATAACAGAAATACATTCTATATAATGGACAAAACAATAGAGAAATGAAGTGAAATGAAGTTTTAATGATGTTACTGTTAAGATGACAATGACATGGAGTAGTGCTTGCCAACAGCTTGACCTTTCAAGCAGTTGAAAATGAAAAGTAACTTTGTTGCTGAGAGAAGAGAGAGAGAAAACTACTTGACAAATATTTAAAGACAAGTGGACATTTCAAAATTACAAAAGTTTTAATAATAATAATAATAGATTTATATAAATTACACACACACACATAAAGTATGATTTCTTAAAGTAACACAGTTCAATCTACAACATTTTATGTGGCATAACTTGTTTGAGGAGCAAGCTTATTTACAACCATCACCACATGCCAAGACAAGGACACACACACACACACACACACAGAGACTTACTCGTACATACACTCACATGCACAAACACATTTGCATACACATGCACACATATATGTATTGCAACAAGAAACCTGCTCCTGTTCCTTTATCACACTACATATATCGTGGCACTCCATTGGTCACGACGACAAAGGTTCCAGTTGATCCGATCAACAGACCAGCCTGCTTGTGAAATTAACGTGTAAGTGGCTGAGCACTCCACAGACATGTGTACTCTTAACGTAGTTCCCAGGGAGATCCAGCGTGACACACGATGGTGTGACAATGCTGGTCCCTTTGAAATACTGGTACAACAGAAACAGGAAGAAAGAGTGAGAGAAAGATGTGGTGAAAAAAATACAGCAGGGTTCGCCACCACCCCCTGCCGAAGCCTCATGGAGCTTTAGGTGTTTTCGTTCAATAAACACTCACAATGCCCAGTCTGGGAATCGAAACCACGATTCCACAATCGCAAGTCCGCTGCCCTAACACTGGGCCATTGCACCTCCACGTTACATATATATTTAGAGAAGAAAACAAAATCAACCGAATCAACAAATCGGAATTATAAGATGAAACACTCAAAATTGCATAAGCAGTAAATTTTAAAAGTTTTTGAACAGATTCCAAAACTCGTGAAATTAAGGACATCATTTCAAAAAAAAACAAATTCCGGTGTTTTGTGTTGTTGTCAAATTCATTGTTGCAACTACAAACACACAAACTTACAAAATTTCTTAATAATATCTAAAACACATATGGAAAATAGCGTTTCATGTAAATTACATTACTATTATTATTATTATTATTATTATTATTATTATTATTATTATCATTATCATTATTATTATTATTTATTTATTATTTATTATAAATAATAACACTAGCAAAAATTTCCCCAAAACATCTGTAAATATTCACAATATTACAAGTTAAAACTACCTCCATTTTCTAAAATATGGTCTTCTTTTTTTAATCAAAATTTTTGAAGAAATGTTGATACAATTCAAATATCAAAGACTTTCTTTTAAATAGACATATAGACATCTGTAACTTTTTTTTTTTTTTGGCTAATACTGCAAGATGTTTCTTTTGATGGAATTGCTAATAAATATATTTCACTTAGTGATAATATACTCTCTCTGTTCTTTTTAGAATATGAAACTATATCCTACATAAATTCAATTATTATATTAATGTTATTATAGACGAAGTCTTTTAATAAACAAGAATAGAAATATAAAAAAAAAAAAGAATTGTTCAAGATTTTATTTTGACTCCAAAAGAACCTTTATTTGCAACACAAATATTCAGATTTATTCACAAATATGACAATAAACAATACGAAAAAATGTGACTATACTAATACAGAAACAGAATGTGGGACTACAGTAATACACACACATAAGCATACAAACATACACACACATGACCATAATCGTACATTAACATGTGACCACACACATACAGAAACAGTACGCTATACTAATACACAAACACATCATCATCATTTAACGTCTGTTTTCCATGCTGGCATGGGTTGGATGGTTTGACATGGAGGTGGCTAGCAGACTCCTGCTGTTGAGGCACAGTTTCTATGGAGCCAGTCCAGCGGCATTGGCAACGACCACGCTTGAATGTTGTTTTTCACGTGCCACCAGCACATGTGCCTGGTAGGGTGACGCTGTCAACAATCACGCTCAAATGGTGCATTTTACATGCCACTGGAATGGGAACCAGTCTGTGGCCCTGGCAAACAATCATGCTAAGATGTGCTTTTAACATTCCACTGGCATGAGTGCCAATCAGGTGGTGCTGTCATCGGCCACGTCAGCGATTTTGATTATTTTGATTTCACTTGCCTCAATAGGTCTTTGCAAGCAAATTTTATTGCCCAATGAAAGAGGGGTAGTCATAAGCGGGCTGGTCACGCCCCACGCTCATATGTGCTTTTAACATGTATATATATATATATATATATATATATATATATATATATATTTATGTGTGTGTGTCTGTGATTGACCTCCTGCCGTCGCTTGACAATTGATGCTGGTGTGTTTATGTCCCTGTCACTTAGTGGTTTGGCAAAAGAGACCAATAGGATAAGTAAAAGGCTTGAAAAATAAATCTTAAGGTTGATTAATTCAACTAAAACCGTTTGAGCAGGTGCTCCAAAAAACTTGAAACAAACAAAAGAATGAAAGAAAGAATACAATCACGTCTGTGCCTACAGAAAGACACTAAATAAATATAACCAACAAGATAGGTTGTAGTCTTCCTTGCCTATGGGTCAGGGGTTCAAATAACACAAGTATCTCATTGCTTCCATTGCTATGATTTCAGTTTAACAAGTAATCAGAACAGACGTGACAAACATCGAACATTTCATACAACTTTCAGATTCACATATTTTCCGGTCCGCATTTTTCTTAAGAGACGACCCACATTGTACTTGTTGCTGGTTGTGTTATGACATTTGACTCAACTCAGATGGAAGTGCAGTAGTTATTCACTTTGAAGTGTCTGCAACCATAGCCTAATAAGAGTTGTTATAGCTTCAGTTAATGCACAAAATGACCACATAGTCATCATTTTCATTCAACTACAATCTAAACCCTTACATTTGATATTACATTCAAGACACTTGACAACTGGAGCATTAGATTCACAAACTAATTGCTAAGAATACATGTTTTGAAAGGCAGCACTTGTGTGTATTCTTTTACAGAATGGATTGTAATTAAGTAATCACTCTCATCCAATGATTTCCTTATAAGCTCCAGATTCAGCTGCAATAAGTTTCCTCATTATGCAATTAAACAACTGAAGCTTTATCAAAGATTCAACAATACTAATGCATAGCCTGTGAAATCACCCTTGTGATTGCAATCTTGAACTTTTGTTCCAAACAAATAGACGAACCATTACATATTTTTATATGATTTACTTTCAAACTGCATCGCGATGTACATTGATATTTGTTTTCATTACAGTAACTCTTTTTCCTCCCCATCCGATCACTGGAGGAAGGTTTATATTGCATCCTTATCATTTTTTCATATTGTTGAAAGAATAGCTTTTAAAGCTTTCTTCCTAGAACTAACAGCAACAACACTAAGAATTAAAAAAAAAGCTAATGTGTGTGTGCATGTGTGTGTGTATGTTTGTGTCTGTCTTTGTCCCCACACCATCGCTTGACAACCAATGCTGGTGTGTTTACGTCCCTGTAACTTAGCGGTTCGGCAGAATAGACTGATAGAATGAGTACTAGGCTTACAAAGAATAAGTCCTGAGGTCGATTTGTTCAGATAAAGGCAGTGCTCCAGCATGGCTGCAGTCAAATGGCTGAAACAAGTAAAAGAGTAAAAGAATAAAAGAACTTGTCAGAAATGTTAGTTGCCTTTTTTGGATTTATTTCACAGACAACTTTGAAATGGTCGCTGCAAGTTAAAAGAGAACAACATCAGTCCTAAACTAGATTTTTATTCTGTTTTATGTTAACATGAATAAAAATGATTTGGTATATAAGCAACACACAAACTTCTAGCACAGATTCTCAAAAGAGAATGATGCACCAACTTACAAAAGAACAAACGGTGAGAAGAAAAGGTCCAGCATGTCCACAATCTGCCAGATAAACTTATAAAAGAGTTTAGTATTAAATAAATGATGCAGAACATGAGCAATGTACACATCATTCAGACAGTTTCTCAAAAAGACCATGGTGTAACAAAATGACACACAGAAAAATAAAAAGCAAACGGACAGAAAGAAGAAATGGCCTAGCATTGTCACAGTTCACTAGTTTGGAACCAATACAGAGTGTTTAGCAGAGTTTGTTGTTATTAACTTAAATAAAAATAATTCAGTACATGAGCAACATACAAACTGTTGCAAAAGATTCAAGTACCTGGGTGCAGTGAAACTATGTATAAACAAATAAACAGACAGAAAGACAAAATGCCCCAGCATGACCAAAGTCTTTAAGCTGGAACTAATAAAAGTGACTGATTGAATATCTTCTCCAAATTTATATACTTCTCCAGAAGATAATAAACAACACAGAACAGAAATTTGAAACAGTATAGCTTTATGATAAAAATATCATTTTTACCCTCACTCCTGGCTGTCCAAATCTGAAAACCTTGTTGAGGTGCTAACCTACAGAGTCAGTGTAAATAAATGGTTGAGCTGCGACTGAAAATTAGAGCATCTATGCAAACTATGGACAATAGAGCGTCACAGGCATGAAGAACCACAAGAAGGTGAATGTTTCTTTTCACTTACAGCCACGCCTGCACTTACTTTTATCAAATTTTTTATACAAAAACGATGAAATAAATACAAATGTTCAAAACAAATACTTTTTGCCTTAAAACAAAATTAAAAGAAAAAATTTCCCATATGAACAGCTACTTACATAACTACACTGTCATTTACACCCTATTCTCCTCCTGCCACCAAGCCTAGTATGTGAAATCATCCAGTACTTCTTAGAGTTTAACTCATTTAACTCTCTCTGTATATCGCTTTTGCTCACTCTCTCCCTCTCTCTCTCCCTCTCTCTCTCTCTCCCTCTCCCTCTCTCTCTCTCTCTCTCCCTCTCTCTCTCTCTCTATGCCACAGAAAGCATGACTAGAAAAATTAACCCACCAACCTACCCACACTTATAGTAGTTATTATTATATTGCAATTCACTAAGCGATATGCCAGACTACTATACATAATACGCAGGTAGAGATGAACCTCGATGTTATCCACAATGTTTAAGTATGAAGCAGCTGAAGAAATGATTTATGCATTCATGACACAAACAATAATCCAAACCTCGTGACAATGTTTCCAGAATACGTGAAATGGATTCTCTTAAGATAACGTATTTATACATGACATTAAATCCAAGATGAATCTATTCATATTTTCAACACAAATGTTCAACATCTCTTCTATAGTCGCAAATTTCATAGACATGTGCTAAAAGTTTATTGAAGAACGCGAAATTTGAAAAATAGTATAAGCATAAATAACCCTGAGAGAGAATCCATAAAAAAGCATCAGTTATCAGAAATATGACAATAAGAGTAATTTACATTATTTACATTATTTACATTTGACGGATATTTATTCTCATCTTGTTTGTTGTTAACATGTTTCAGCTGATATACCTTCCAGCCTTCATCAAGTATCTTGGGGAAATTTCGAACCAGGGTTCTCATTCCTAAGGTATTTTTCGATGTTGTTATTATTATTATTATTATTATTATTATTATTATTATTACTATTATTATTATTATTCAGGTCACTGCCTGGAATCGAACTCGTGACCTGAATAATAATAATAATAATAATAATAATAATAATAATAATAATAATAATATTGAAAAATACTTTAGGAATGAGAACCCAGGTTCGAAATTTCCCCAAGACACCTGATGAAGGCTGGAGGGTATATCAGCCGAAATGTTTTAACAACAAGATGAGGACAAATATCCGTCAAATGTAAATAATGTAAATAAAGTGCATAATTCCTCATCTCTTAAATATAGAAGTGAATAAGAATAATGTCTCATTTACATAATTAAAATTGCATCGATAAATGCATTTTCTAAATATCATAATTTTATTTCATTACTTCTCTTTTGAAACAGAAAATATGGTTTGTACATGCTATTCTATTTCAAATGTCTTTAAAGAACTATGAAATTAGCAAACAATTTTAAATACAGTAAGAAGTGGATATCTACTGTAGCTTTATCGAAATGTAAACAACGTTTAGATGAACTAAAAAGTCCAAAAAAAATTACTTTCAAAAAAGTTTGTTATGAAAAACAAGAGTGAATATCACAACTGAAAGACAATGAAAAAAAATAAACATTTTATAAAAACAGATTTAGAAAAATAAACATTTAGATTGTAGGATAGATATTTCAGTAAATTAGCAAAAAGTAAAATTCCATTATTTCAACGTTTTCTTTTTTTTCTTATCTTTCTTTTTCTTTTTTTGTTAAACATGAAAAACTAATTAATTTTTTTTTTCTTTCTTGTTTACATAATATGTTCTGAGAAGTAATGAAAGATTTGCAAACCTCTAAAAGATGAGCAGTCACTGGCTTCCATAAAACTTCAACTCTGGATAAATTGACAAGTCCTGTCTCAAGAAGTTTAGCTACAGCAAACAGGGAGGGTTCCTGTAAAAAGAGAGAACGACAGATATAGCATCATCATCATCATCATCATCGTCATCAGCATCATCATTTATATCTATCAAATCTCAGACATGATGGGAAGATAAACTGAAAGAAACAAAAATCAATACGGTGATAGGGTAACATGCTTCAATGGAAAATTCTTTGGAAGGAAATAAAACTGGAAGAGCAGGAAAAGAAGAGAAAAACAAAATTGGTGTAATCATCATTAAGCATTTCTTGTTGAGTCTTTCTAATCATCACCATCGGTAGTGCTGGCATGAGAGTATTCAAGCACCATAGGCTAGCTCTACAATGATCTGTGTCTTCTCCCAATTATGACTGTTTACTGAATATAATCAAGGACAGTGGCTTACAATAGAATGTAGTGTACAGTGTTAGATCAGAAGGTCACCTTCTGGTAATCCAATTTTCTGTTACTGTGAAAACATTGTTCCAAAAATTACAGCAATTCTTCATTGACAGATATTTGTCCTCATCTTGTTTGCCCATGGGCATATGGTGTAGTGGTTAAGAGCACGGGCTACTAACCCCAAGATTCCGAGTTCAATTCCAATGACCTGAATAATAATAATAATAATAATAATAATAATAATAACATCGTAAAATACCTTAGGAATGAGAACCCAGGTTTGAAATTTCCCCAAGACACTTGATGAAGGTTGGGGAGTATATCAGCCGAAATGTTGTGATAACAACAAACAAGATGAGGACAAATATCCATCAAATGTAAATAATGTAAATATTTACATTTGTTACATACTTTCTTTTTTGGTGCCTCCAGATTCTGGTGCCCGAGGTGATCAGTTTGTTTGTATTTGCCTAATGTATAGTGCCAATACTGAAATCATCAGTTTATCCTTTTCTATATTCTGAATGAACACATAACAACCATTGATAAACAGCCTGATTGGTTGGTCCACATCACTCCATAAGGAGCAGAGAACCAGTTGCCCAGTTTCTTTGATGTAAATATTTTTCCCTGGTTGAGATGCCAGTACCACACAGGATTACTCACATGTACCAGACAGGGGATACTGGCATCAGCCACGTTCGAATGGTGCTTTTTACATGCCACTGGCACGGGGGCCAATCAGTGGGTACTGACATCGGCCATGTTCAAATGGTGCTTTTCACGTGCCACCAGCATGAGGAACGGTAATTTGTTAAGCATCTTCTTGGACATACCAGGATTCATAAACAATTATTTGGGTACTTGAAAACCATATATGTGTGCTTGTGTTGAAATAAGCAAAGCAATTTGCATGTTTCAACAGGTGTTGACATATGTCTACCTTATGCAAAAATGTATAAAAGAAAGAACAAACAAAAAGGTGAAAAACCCAGAGAACTCATTAAAAGCTGCACTACTGCTGCAGACCTGCAAATTCTCACCCATCGTATTTTGCCAATTGGCAAGATGCACTATTCATTTAATTCAGGTAAGCTAGGTGAAGACATAAGGTGCCACTCCCCATTTACCTTTCAGAGCAAACATTAAGAAAGCTATGAATACATATGTGAAGCTGCAGATTTAGAGATAATGTGAACTGAGTGAAAAACATCTTTATGACAGCATTTATAACAGTTACGATTAGACACACACACACTCTCTCTCGCCCTCTCTTCTTCTCCCCCCCTTCTCTCACATGCTCACTCACTCTCACATTATAGGATGTTAGTTTGCCTTTTCTTTTCTCTGAATTTCATTTCACTTTAAATTAGATGTGAAATCTATGAGAAATCCTGCTGCTTTGCTTGACACAGAGTTGAAGGAAAACAGCTAGAAATTATTATTGATAGGAATGAATGTAAATGATGGGGCATTTTAAAGATGAGAAATGAAGACAAGGATGCAAGATAAGCAATACTTATTATCATAACATAAATATACACGTGTGTGTGTGTGTGTGTGTTCACACATGCGTATATATTTACACATATGTTAGAAATGTTTTGCATTACAAATTACATTAGTTGTAACATGTTAAGTGATAATATACCAAACTACATTGTTTACATTATTTACATTTGATGGATATTTGTCCTCATCTTGTTTGTTGTTAACACGTTTCGGCTGATATACCTTCCAGCCTTCAACAGGTGTCTTGGGGAAATTTTAAACCTGGATTCTCATTCCTAAGGTATTTTTCGTTGTTATTATTATCATTATTATTATTATTATTATTATTATTATTGTTATTGTTGTTGTTATTATTATTATTATTATTATTATTATTCAGGTCACTGCCTGGAATCAAACTCGGAATCTTGGGGTTAGTAGCCTTCACTCTTAACCACTAAATCATATGCCCGTGGGCATAAGAGCGCGGGCTACTAACCCCAAGATTGTGAGTTCGATTCCAGGTAATGACCTGAATAATAATAATAATAACAACAAAAACAACAACAACAACAACAACATCGAAAATACCTTAGGAATGAGAACCCATGCCACATAAAATGCACTTGTGCCAGCACTGTGTAAACGCACCCATGTTGGTGACACAAAAAAATAAAAGCATCCAGCACATTCTGTAATGTGGTTGGAATTAGGAAGGGCATCAAGCCAAAGAAACCATACTACAACAGACAATTCTTTTCTACTCTAGGCACAGGGCTCGAAATTTTAGGGGAGGAGGCCACTGGTACTTAATTTAGCGACCCCGAAAGGATGAAAGGCAGAGTCGACCTCAGAACATAAAAACAGATGAAATACTGGTAAGCATTTCGCCCGGCGTGCCAATGTTTCTACCGGCTCAATTGGAGTGTGGACAGACTCCCTGCCTGGCCAGCTCAATGTCAGACCATCCAACCCATGCCAGCATGGAAAGTGGACATTAAATGAAGATGATGATGGCTTTGAATGTGGTGGTGATGGTGGTGGTGGTGACAATGGCGTCAATGATGATGATGAGGCTTAGAATCTGGTAGTGGTGGTGATGGTGGTGACAACGATAGCATTGATGATTATGAAGATGATGATGCATGATGCATGAGTGGGTGTTTGCTTAAATCTAAATGAAATGAAATCTTACAAACGAAAAAAAAAAGGAATGAAGATTACTAGAATACTTTAATTCCGTTTGGTAATTTCAATGATATCACCCTACACTAATTTATTGGTGTTGTTACATATCAATATTTGGGAGTGAGGTAATAAGCGTGTATCCTCTGACATTATTTGTTCGCTGGTCATCAGTGGTGGCACATGAATTAGATGCATGACTATTGATGCATTGACTTCCATCTTCCATGCTCTTCTTCTCATTTTTATGTTTGTCAAGGTTCAACAGTGGAGAATCTTGTAATACGATTGGATTATTTTCCTCAAAACTGCTTTCTTCAGGTGTAAAACTGTGGCATTATTTCCATGGTTGTTTCAATCTTATTTAAATTACTATCTATTAACGAGACACATGTATTTAAACGTGCTATTTGCGAATATTCATTCAAACAAACATACATTATTATATAGCATTTGAAAGTGTTTAATGAGAATACAAATTAGTACATTAAATTGGCTTTTCCCATTCAGAATGTTACTACTGTTTTTGCTCTGGGTTGATATAAAAGGTTACAGAGGAGTTATTTGCTACAATACAATCTTCATTACAATTTGACATTCAGTTTAATTGCTTTAAAGGTATGTTTGTTGATATTTTCTGCAGATATTACAGAAGTTTCCTCCTCTCCAGGTCAAACAATTTAAATTAAACTGCTTCACTTAGAGGCATGGCAATTATTTATAACAAGATACAAAACTTTGAATTTAGAACTGGAGATGATGATGCCTAATCGACAGTGTCTGCTCAACAGAAGTATGATTCTAGGACAATTGTTGGATGAAAATAAACAGGAAATAGATAAGAAACATCAAAAAGAAATGAGAAATAACACTAAAACAGTGTACGAAATATTATCTGAACATACAAGTTTTATCATAGGGTCTTTAGTTAAGATCTGATAAAACAAAAGTCTCATGCTTAAAAAAAAAAAAAATGCTAATGTATGAAGGAGTAGCTTCATGTACCATTTTTTTTTTTGATAATCATCTTCCAGCAGCAAACTAGGAAATCCCTCAAGGTTTTGCAAGTCACCAATCCAGGCTCACTTTGGGGTTTGGGACTGTGTGATTCTACTTGGTCTTACCTCTTTCTAGCTCCCACTTTGCACACAGATTCCAATGCAAAACCTTTGCTACCTCATCATATCACCACAACTGACACTGGTATTGGGATTATTATTATCATTATTATTATTAATATTATTATTATTATTATTATTATTATTGAGTGGGATAGTAGTGCATGCCATAAAAGTGACACTGGGGTAAAATATACAAAGCCCAGTATACCCATCATGACTACCCGTCTGATAAGGGTACACCAGGCACATGCATCATAACCATATGTACTCAACATGGTGATCTCATATCAAGATAAACAGCACATGACCTTGCAGGTGGGGCCCAGTCAGAATTTTCTTCACAAGTAGCCCCCCCTGCTCAAAAGGTCCTTGAATAAGGGTTGTTTAAAGATGTTGAATGAAACATCAATGTTTCCAGGAGTGAATTATCCAAACCCCAAAGAATTCCTCTCAACGCATGGCTCTGATGCTCCCCCACTACTCCTGCTCGTGATCAGAGATGCACATATCGTGTGCCTTGGGTATGTGCTGTGGTTTGATGTGATGCTCTTATTGTTACTGTATTGAAAGTGTTTTACGCAGGATGTGTGCGGTATCTAGTATCATTATTATTATTATTTATTACTGTTATTATTATTATTCATATACACACAAGAGCTGCCAAGAACCCACCTAAGTATCCTAGCTGCCCCTAATAACATTGTTTTCTGGAGCTGTACTAAACTGGGTTTTACGCTTTTTTCCCTCTGTCCATCTGTTCAAATCTTTAGGAATTATTATTATTCATTTGTAACACAGCGACGGTAGAAATGCACCGGAGTTTTGCAAAAAGTAGTCTTATTGGGCACAGCACACATCTTAAGGAAAGTATTATCTGTCTGAGGTCTTTGTTGTGACTTGACAGATGACTAAAAACTCTGGGGATTATTACTATTATAATAAGTGGGGAGGGGTGCCACCAAATACCTTTCCTATTACCAATTCATTTTACACTATCAACTGGATGCTTTGTATCCTGCAGCCAGCAGTGCTGCAGAACCCTCCTGATCTCGTATTAGTTCTTGTATGTTTTTGATTCCAAGATGTTGTCTAAATTAAATCTTTCTCTTTCTAAAGTAACACACATTATACAGAATTTTTTTTTTTTCAATGCCAGAAAGAACTGACATTAATCTACCCTGTGTGTGCAACCCTGAGGGTAAATCTTGCTTATGTCCCCATTGTCATTGAACAGCAATATGAAACTTAAACTATCTTCATTTGTCTTCTCATTGCGACCAATATTTAGATATTATACATTGGTGCCAAAAAGATTCTGTCTCAGAAATGTCTATTTAACCTTTGAGATTATTTCTCTACTTTTCTTTATAAATATAATCACTATTTCATATCATATCAAAATATATAACTGTATACATTTTAGTCTCTTCTCAAAGAGAATGTAATTACAGAGATTTTGTATAGAAATCAACCTCTTACAATATAATGAGAGTAAAATATTGGCATCACTTATGTGTAGAGGTAGCTCAGTCTGCGTATGGGAGATTTGAAAGATAAAGATTTGATTTGATTGATCATCTTGGGTTTAAAGGCATATAACAACTAATATAAGGTCAAGAGTACACTATAGTCCAGCTGGTGCCAAGAAATAAAGCACCAATTTCCATGCTTTAAAGAAAGAGCATTTGGCTGTAAAAAAATACATAAATCTGAAAGATAAATCTATATACATAAATGTGTAATGGTGTGTGTGTGTGTGTGTGTGTGTGTGTGCATGTGCGTGTGTGCATGTGTGTTTGGGCTTACTCTAACTCCCCCCACACCATCCAACCAATTTTAATGCTTTTTGGCACATAGGTAGATCACATGCCCTGAAGTTCAAATCGGGCCAGAATTTTTTGAAAACTCGGTAATGCTCAGTTGGCATTGATTTTTGTGAGCTCAATCAGGCGTTCGAATGGAAATTCCCCTAACAATGTTATTTTTCCTGCAGCTTTTGCATTTTTTCACGTGTAAAATTTCAACAAAATTAATAGAATAATCTCCATGGAAATGCTTATTTAATACAATGTCAGAGGTGGGCTTAACTTCAACACGGAAAACACGAACAACACCAGGTCCAACAGTTAGTTCGTGCATACTTTCCTAAAATACAAAAATGAGATATATGCAACAAAGATAGTTTTCTATCTTCAACACTTCACCCAGCTCATCTTATATCCAGTTGTTTCATTTTTTCCATCTCATTTATACACACATACACATCCATCCGCATATTTCCATGTTGTCTCTTTCTGTCTTGCAAGCTATTTGGTGCCAACATCACTGGTGTTGATGGCATGGATAGAGCACCCAGCTAGACACTGCAAAGCAGTTGGCACCAGGAAAGGCCTCCAACTGTAGAAAGGATGTCAAAGTTGACAACTGTTGAATGCTGTCAGACCGTCTAACCCATGCCAGTATGGAAAATGGATGTTAACCCTTTCGTTACCAACCCAGCTGAAACTGCCTCTGGCTCTGTAGTACAAATGTCTAGTTTTCATAAGTTTTGAATTAAAATCTTCCACCAAACCTTAGTCACAATTTATGTTCCTAACACTAGCTTAATGATAACTAAGTTAGTTTACTAAATTCTTTGTTATATTTAAAAATTAATTGAAAGAAACACAGAGCATCTCAAAAGAAATATAGTAACGAACGGGTTCAATGATGATGATGACAATCATGATCCTGACGGGAAAGTGGGTGTAATCAATGGATTGCCATAGAGATTATGTTCATTGCTGACACCGATATGACATTTTCTGAGGCTACCACAGGATATGCTTGCCCAAAAGGGCAAGTATGCAGGAAAGAAAAGAAAAAATACCAAATCTACATCCACACACACACACAGGCACAAACATGCCTGTGGAGTTCTGATTTAGATTCCTAAACACTTGGTGTAGATTTAGTTGGCTTGCTTCATGCCTTTGAAGATGGGTGAAATTAGAGATTCTTTACTGGGAAAACCAATAAGGGTTAGTAACAGGAAGGGGATACAGCCATAAGGCAAAGGTCCAATAAAGTATTCATCAAACCCATACTAATATGGGAAAACAAAACATAAAATGAATGCACACACAGCTGCACATGCATGATGATGATGATGATGATTTCTTTATATATGCATGGGGCTAACAAGTGATCAATAACTTCATAAAGCACTTTGTAACCAAAGAAATTTAGGGAACTCTAAACTACATTGGTATCAACTGTTACCCCTTTTTTTGTTCTTATTTATTTTACAAGGGCACTTTATATTTTTACCCAGTACCCCTTTTATTTCTCAATTCATCACTATCCTTTTGGGAACACCTTTACAACTATCTTGTAGTTATTCACTCACCATCAAAGACATAGCAATTTAGATTTTCTGCTTTACTCCAAGACATCATTCACCCCGATGTTGCATGTTTTTAACTGTAAAAATGCAAAAGCTTTTAAGGAGGACAGTGTCTACTTCCTTTTCCAATACACAAAGTAGGAGAGAGGTAAATATTTTCCTGGATGACGTACAAAATCTAGTGCAAATAACATTTACAGATGAGCTGTTGCCTATTCCCAAAGGCTTACCAAATCAAAACAATAGAGAATCCAGCAATCTTTCTCAACACACACATAAGTTTATTTTTAGGGGGATCTGAAATCAAGGTTTATAAGCAGGATGTAATAGCTCAATGCTATATCCGTTTGGCAATTCCAACTGTGCTGTATATTTCTATTAAATGGAGACACAGAGTCTAACAAGCTCCTTAACCAATTTACCATTCCTTTATTAACATCTTGAAGAAAATGCGAGCAAATATACTGCAATATCAACAAAACTTTAGACTTGCATTAGACAATAAGCATGTGGTGTGTGTTCCTATCAAAATAGATATCCCTTCCCTCTTTGTTTTTAACTCTGATACAAACAGCAAGTGTGGATCTGCTAAGAGCAGAATAGAAAGCTGTTTTGAGAGTCGTTAATGTAATTAATGTTTACTTGGAAGAGTTAGCAGTTACAGCTTGTTTGGATTATATCAGCTAAAGAACAAAAACCACAAAAATACAATAAAAAAAACCCCAGAAAAATACCCAGTATGTGTATAGTGTCAAACTAGACAGACCAAGAGATTCTCTGTTGTTGATTTCCTATCATTATTCTTCGTTCTTTACCTGTATTTGCAATTAAGGGGAAGAAGGAGAAAAAGGTAAAGAAAAAGGAAACACACCTGGTAATTCAGATTCATACCTTTTGATAAAAACATTACATAGAAGACATATCGCTCTCTCGCTTGTGTATTCAATAATTGATTAACCAAGCTATAAAACTATATCATTGTTAATATATCATTGCATGCATGCAGTTTATGGTGCAAGTATTTCGCGAGCAAGGTTTGTTTTGTTTGTTTTTCAGATTTGGGGATTTTGGCGTTATTTTTTTTGGGGGGGGGGGCTTTTTTTTTCCTGCAACGAGTAATACACAGCTTATAATCGAGTTGGCAAGATTGATCAATAACAATAAATATTTATAATGGATAATTAAAGAGACATGTGTGTGCTATAATAATGTATACAAACAACCACACACACACACACACACACACACACACACACACACACACACACACACACACACACACACACACACAACACACACAACACACACACACACACACTCAATAGATAATACTGATTCATGATCTCTTTTTACCATACTTACATATCTATAAGCATGTGCGTGTATATGTGTGTGCGTGTGTGTGTGTGTGTGTGTGTGACTGCACATACACACGTGTCTGTAAGTATATATATATATATATATATATATATATATATATATATATATACACACACACACATATACACATGCATGTGTGTGTGTGCCAATATGAGTGTATATAAACACACACACACACACACACACCCACGTTTATATACATAGATAAGCATATAGCAAAATATAAATTTATGGTTTGTTAACCACCATGCGTGTATGTGTGCATGTATGTATATATATATATATATATATATATATATATATACCCGTAAATGTTTAGCAGATTTTAATATGAAATAAAAATAACTCTGGATGTATCTTATTTTTGTGGCTATTTGCATTATGTAGAGAAAAGAACATAAAGTTCCTCAGAAATCTAAACTTATGTTTTTGTGGATATAAAGTTAAATCTTCCTTTAAATCTAAAAATAACATGAGAGGTTCTTGCATGCATTGGATTATGAATTTAGGCTAAGTTTGCTTTTGTTTAAAACTTATTTTTAAAACACTGTAACCAACCAATCACTTGCTTTACATTTAAAACAAAGCTTTCTTCAAATTGTATATTCACATACACATCGAAAGACATAGCGCTGGATTAAGCGTTAAGCAAAATAAGCACAAGCTTCAGGCATCAAGGGACGGGAGCACCACAGAAATGAAAATGGTTTACGGCACAAAAGAAATCATTTAAAATTTGTTAAAATGATCTTCGTAATGCCTTATCTCTACTAAGTATAGAAGCAGAAGCTTTACTTAAAATTAATTTTAACAATATCATCGAAGACTATGCAATTAAAAAAAAAAAAAAAGAATGGAGAAAACGTTCGAAATATAAATAAAATGGAAGCATACAAAAATAAACATTGCTCTCCCCTCTTACTGTTAGTTTTGTTTCATTTTGAAAAATGAAAATTTATTTTATGGTTTATTATTGTTTATATTTTAAATTACTTTTGTTTACATTTTGAACCATTTATATATACTTGGGGGCAGCGAAACCTTTCAAGTGTGCTTAGGGCCTGTGCGGGTCTTCATCCAGCCCTGGACACACACAAGCGTAACATACATGTGTGTGTGCATGTGTGCGTATGCATACACACACAGTTATACAACTGAATTTATAAGGATACAAGACTCAATATGATTAGACCCTTCTGTAAAATAGGCAGTTACATATACTGATAATACTTCACATCCTGATGATGAGACTGAGGAAGTCTAGAAGCATTAGGGGGGGGAGGAAGAGGAGGAGGAGGAGGAGGAGGAGGAGGAGGAGGAGGAGGAGGCATGTATGAACAGTACTGTCACAAGCATAATGTAAAGAATTCATAGAAAGATGTCTAAAAAGAAAACTAACAGAAAGTTTAGAACTGGAACAACATCAACATTGTTTAGTATCCTTTTTACCATGCTAACATGGGTCGGATGGAACAGCTTTATATATGTATATATATGTATATATATGTGTGTGTGTATCATGCTGGTGGCACGTAAAAAGCACCCATTACACTCTCAGAGTGGTTGGTGTTAGGAAGGGCATTCAGCTGTAGAAACATTGCCAGATCAGAGTGCAACCTGGTGCAGCCTTCTGGCTTGCCAGCCCCCATTCAAACCATCCAACCCATGCCAGCAGATGCTAAACGATGATGACAATATATGTGTGTGTGTGTGTGTGTACACACATGAAATGAATGTGTGTTGTCTTTTGTTTTTAATTATTTCGATTCTTCCTCTGAGAAAGGAGCTGGTTTCTAACAAAGACACAAAGCTCCGTCATTGAGACGTAGCTAACAAAAACAAGCTTCCATTTTAAGTTTGAGGGAAGAGTATATTTTTACTGTTACACTTGCAAACTGCAATGTGCGAATGAATTGTGGTTGATTTATTTTCCTGAAAACTCTAGCTTAGCTAGATTGTCACTAAATGCATACAATAATGAATGTGTGCATGCATGTATACGTGTGTTTGTGTGTGAGATAGAAAGTAAATGAATGAGATAGAAAGTAAATGAATGAGACAGAAATCAAATGGCAGAGAGCAGAAACAAAAGACTGAATCTAGTTATTGTTTTAAGTTTCAAATTGAAAATGTAATATCAAACATTGATTTGAGTAAAGACAAAAGAAAAATTCGAATAATATTCTTTCGATAGTTATTTAGGACTAGTTAAACCTCCGCAGTGGTTGTTCTTAGTTTTGTAATATCTATAATCTATAGCTTGTGTTTCTAATGTTATGCATTGTTTTAGAGGAGGAGGTGTGCTTGTTTTTTTGGCACAAGTGGAGACAAAGAAATGCAACATTTCCATAAGCATATTGAGAATGACAACACAAAACCATGTATATTCAATAAAGGATTGCCATTGGATCTATTTCAAAAAACAAAACCTTCAGTAGTATTGATATCTAAAACCACATATTTCAGAATGAGAGCAATAAATATGAATGAAAAGAATAAGTGAATGACGGAATGAACGATAACAGAAATGAAGAGACTTTACAATCAGTACATTAGAAAACAGGGGCATTTGCCGAACAAAAGGATGTTTCCATTATGTTTCTTGGAACCATTCTATGTTCATTATACACAGTTGTCTGCAAAAGGAGATATTTTTAAAGTTGATAAAGAAATATAAAGAGAAGACAAGCATTTACGTAAGACAATGGCAGAGAGTAAATGAATAAAATTAGAGACAAAAGTATTGTGAAGGCAAGCAGAGATGTAGCAAGTATTTATCGGTGTATATATATATATATATGTATATAATGCAAATGTCACCAGGGAGCTCTTATAGAGATTTTCAAGCTCCGACTTAGCTTTCTTTCATTGTATTATGGTAAATCTACATTTTAGATATTCCACTGGAGTGAAATTAATCTCTCAAAGCTCTGTTATATATTCACATTAATCAGTAAGTTGAACCAATGAAGGAGTCACTAAGGAATTGCTCCAGTGGTTATAATTTGCAGTTGCATTTTCCTCCTGTTGACAAATTATTGTCTTAAAAAGAAGGAAGACACACAAGATAAATGTAGATTTAGATACACTATTATAGGAAAATAAAAAAAAAAAGAAAGAAAGAAGCAAGATGCTTACAGATGAAATACTGGTTGAACAACATATATATATATAGCTGACTGCCTACCTAAATCCTTTATGTCTCGATCTAACGTGATGAGAAGTTAAACAACAACTGAAATGAAATGGACTGAGGTGAAGAGAATTAAGTATCTAACTTAGAGATATGAAATGTTTTCAGTAGAATTAAACGTCAGACATTTTTTTATCCAGTCTACGTATCCCACCTCTTATGTGGACAAACTGATATCATTGTTTTAGAGTGTACAGATATAATGTATACAGTTACATTAGTAGGGGAGAGGGGGAGTCATCATCATCATCATCATTGTTTAACGTCCACCTTCCATGCTAGCATGGGTTGGATGATTTGACTGAGGACAGGTGAACCAGATAGCTACACCAGGCTCCAATCTAATTTGGCAGAGTTTCTACAGCTGGATGCCCTTCCTAACGCCAACCACTCAGAGAGTGTAGTGGGTGCTTTTACGTGTCACCCGCACAAAAACGGCCACGCTCGAAATGGTGTCTTTTATGTGCCTACATATATATATATATATATATATATATATATATATATATATATATATACACACACATGTACATATATTATATATATATATATATATATATACACACACACATGTACATATTATATATATATATATATATATATGTATATATATATATACACACACACATGTACATATTATATATATATATATATATATATATATATATATATATATGTATATATATATATATATATATATATATATATATATATATATATATATACACACACATGTATATATATATATATATATATATATATATTTCCAAGGTTTCAGATTTGTATATTTAAAAAAGATAGAGACTTTGAACACGACGGATTTTTATTCCATTTATTTAATTATACACCATTCGATGTGAACATTTCTGTGCTCAACTCTATCCAGCGACTGATAATAAAATAACAAACTGAGGATTTAGTAAGAAGAGATGAGGTTCAAATCTTAGTATAAAACCCATAGAAGATAATGGTAATAGCAAAGAATGATAATATATTGAAATATTACTGAATATATCAGTGAAGGAGCTTGAAAAGATTCCTAGGAGCAAGGATTTCTGGATAGAATTCTCTTAGCCCAATAATGAGACACAGTCATCATCATCGTTTAACGTCCGCTTTCCATGCTAGCATGGGTTGGACAGTAATAATGTAAAATAGAATAATAGCAATGATAACCTCCCAGGGGCAACAAAAATAATCTACCTACAGGGGATAATTAATAGTCATTAAAAAATAAATAAATATTAAAAAAATAAATTAATAACTAAATTAATAAATAAATTAATAAATAAATAAATAAAATAAATTAATCTAGTAGACATTCACAGGAGAGCGGTAACAATAGAAAAGATTAAGGAGTTACCTCCCCTGTATATCGTAACCAAAATAAATAAAGACAGCATGGCGGAGGTATAGTTAAATAATTTTTAATAATCTGTTATGATCGTTAATTGTGTTTTTTGGTAATTTGTTCTGATGGAAGCCATTCCTGAGGAAGTGCCACACGTCAGACATCCAACGGATCAGTCGCTGGATAGAGTTGAGCACAGAAATGTTGACATCGAATGGTAAATAATTAAATAAATGGAATAAAAATCAGTCACGTTGAAAGTCTCTATCTTTTTTAAATATACAAATTTGAAACCTTGGAAATGTAAACAATGAGAACGACCCTTAAGGAATCTAATCAATGATCCTTTGGGGTGAAGTCGTATGCTATATTGGTAACGATTACAACATTTACTGTAAAATTATATATATGTATGAATCATTTTCTAGATGCTAGTCTGAGGATGACAGACTCAAGGCCCATAGCTTATTGAGGCCGTCCTAGATAGGTGACTCTGGTGCAATTGATGCCTAATGTGATCCCCTGCAAGTTGAAACCTAGCTGCAGTCTTGAGGGTAAAATGTTGAGTTAAGTGTTTTGCATGGAATTCTGGGATGGCAAAAACCGATAAAGGATGATACAGAGAAGGGATACTGAGAGTGCGGTAGGGAATCAGGTAAGCTAAGACAAGAATATTACACAAAAGGCCATTTCCAAATCAGCGGACACACCTGTAGTAATGATAGCAGAGACAGTGGGGAGGGTACAGCATGATAACATGGTGATGTTGTGGTGGTAAGTGAAGGTTTGTCAATTAGACAGATGGCTTCTTTTGGATGGAGCAGTGTCCTAAATATGTGAAATGTGGAAGACATTTTTGACATGATTTATAAAGTCAGCGGTCATTAATAGGTGAAGTAGCTTCTGACCCTGAAGAGAAAGCCATTGTTTAAGTTGAAGATCTGGCTATGTTAGAGATATGTGGCCACCATGATGGATCAGCAGAGATCGTTAAACTTAACATTTGGTGCTGACTGAGCGTAGCAACCACACCCCCACACAAAGAGAATAACAGATAATCTCCCATTGATGGATGAAACTGATTAGGAGCTGTCAGAAGATTTAATACAACATTCATTATGTCTGATAAATATTGATTGACTGATTGATGTGGGGGGAGGGGAGACAGACAGATAGAGTGAGGTACAGAGAGAGAGAGAGAGAGAGAAATGGTTCAACAGATAAAGGCATGCATTTTAATTTGCAAGGAATTAACTTGTCAGATTTTTTAACAAAAAAGTAAAATAAATTTAATCTGCTTCAAATTTTCTAAGCATTCTCAATGATAATATAGAAATTTTCTCATTTAAATTTTCTCAAAATACTACTAATGAAAACTAACGTGCACACACACACACACACACACACACACACACAGAGTTGCAGGAGTTGCTGCGTGGTCCAGATACCCACTTCCCAACTGGATGGTTTTGGGATCAGCCCCAATGTACAGCACATTGGGCAAATGTCTCCGGCTAAAGCCTCAGGCCAATTGAAAACCTTGTAATTAAATTTGGTAGAGAGAAATTGGAAAGAGCCCATAGTATACATATGTGTATACATACGCGTTTATGAGTGTGCATGCACATGTATGTGTGTGTGTGTGTGTGTGTGTGTGTGTACCTGCATGTTTCTTTACATTTGCACTTCTTCAGGAATGACTGAGCTGCAACATGTGATGCTGTTGTTATTTACCCAATCAATAAATTGCTCCCTCAAATAATAAACCCTTATTTGAGAAACAAGTAAGTGTAATGACAGGATACTTAACAACCATTTCAGGAGGATCCAACGGTATAGATGTGTCTCTTCAGGTGATAAACAGTTCATGCTCTATTAGTAAGCTACCAAGTATATATATTATTAGATAATAAAACAAATGGCTTATACTTGGTAGCTTACGGGTAGAGCACGAACTGTTTATCACCTGAAGAGACACATCTACACCATTGGATGCTCCTGAAACAGTTGTTAAGTATTGCACCCATGAGGAACCAATGCTAAATGGGTTAAAGCAATCGTAGTGATTAATAAAAATTCTCATATCTTCCATCTTCTGTCTGGGCTGGTGGCACATGAAATGCACCTTTCGAATGTTGGAACTCACGGAGGCAATGACAAATGACCGAGACCTTTGGCATTATGCCATGCTTGAGAAGAAGACCCTTCAAGCCAAGAAAAGTCACAGTCGTGGCAGATACTGGTGTCACGTAAATGGCACCTGTGCTGGTAGCATGTAAAAAGCACCCATTACAATCTCAGAGTGGTTGGCATTAGGAAGGGCATCCAGTCATAGAAAGCCATGCCAGATCATGTCTTAACTGCAATATATATATATTGTTCAGGAATATACTGTTTTGTAAATAGTTATAGTTTATAGAGGTCAGAGAGGTGTTATATAGCAGATATGACATGTATGTGAATATGTGTTCGTGTGTGTGTGTCAGTGTTGTGTTGTGTGAGTGTGTAAGCACGTGCATGAAGACTCCATTCAGCCCTGAAGATGTAATTTGCTTATTAATCAAGTAACAAGATAATAGACAAAAATCAATTTAGTTATATTCTCTAATTTCCAAAGGGTTTTATTTATCCATTTGTTATTTATTTATTTGTTTCCATCTGAGATATTTTAACACTCTGTAGCTAACTGAAGAATTCCAGTTATAAAAACATTACATAGCTATAGGGTTACTTCTTATTGAATTAATCATATCAATTATATTATCCACCGAAAGTCGGAAGTGGTATATGTTTTGAATCTAAACAAGATTTCATTTTTCCTCTTTAGATACAAATTAATTGAAGCAGACAACTTTAATCTGTCTTTTGTCTGTTAGAATAGGAAGAAGGCAGAAATGCAGCCATGCCAATCAATTGTTATCATTTATAATTATTATTATCATTATTATTATTATTATTATTATTATTATTATTATTATTATTATTACTGCCTTTGCACAGCTTCTAACGCTGGAGATGTACTACGGTGTCAGCTGTTCACTACCAGTGAACTAAGGTAACACCTCTTATTTTTTGAGCAACTTCCGGAGTATTCAAGCGGTTCCAAGCAGTGCTGTTTTCTGCAAGTGCTTCACCCTTATTGCAGCCCCTATTTGTTCCATGTACTTCTCAAGATATTATAATTATTATTATTATTACTATTAATAATAATAATGATGATAATAATAATAACTATTATTATTATTATTATTATTATTATTAATATTTTAGTAATAAAGATTGGACTAACTTTATTAATTCTTACAACCTTTTCTCATGTTAAGTTTGGACACTGATTTTTTAGCTTGTTTCTAAATTTTCTTTTTATACAATTCTTTTTGTCTATAAAACATTTCTTGAACACATGAGCAAGAATCGGTTTAAATTTATTTTGCATGTATGACAAAATAATTCCCTTGCTTCACATTTGAGTAATTAACACTAACGAAATCCTTTTAGTTGTAAAAAAAAAATTACTACCAACTTAACAATAAAACAAAAAACCAATATCCTATTAAAAACGTAATTAGTACTAACGAAATGATCTAACAACCTAAATACTAAAAAAAGAGAAAATGAAAATCTCAAGAAAATCCATTTTCTAACACTCATCATATTTGAAATGGTAATCATGTTAAGACAACATCTCCAACAAGTGAAGCAGTAAGAGATTCTTTAGAATTTATGTAAACTTGAAGAATTTCTTTTAATTAAAATTCAGTATTGGAAGTATGTCCTTATTTTCACTCAACTCTTTTAAACACTCACTCTATTCTTTCTTATACTTCCAGTTTTTCACTTAACCACTCTTTATCTCATTTCCTAGATCTCTGTCTGCCTCTCTCTCTCTCTCTCTCTCTCTCTCTCTCTACGACATTCGAGCGAGTTCATTGCCACATTCGAACGAGTTCGTTACCAGTACCGCTGGACTGGCCCTTGTGCAAGTGGCACATAAAATGCACCATTTCGAGCGTGGCCATTGCCAGTACCTCCTGACTGGCCTTCGTGCTGGTGGCATGTAAAAGCACCCACTACACTCTCAGAGTGGTTGGCATTAGGAAGGGCATCCAGCTGTAGAAACTCTGCCAAATCAGATTGGAGCCTGGTGTAGCCATCTGGTTCACCAGTCCTCAGTCAAATCGTCCAGCCCATGCTAGCATGCAAAGCGGACGTTAAACAATGATGATGACGATGATGAATACATCATCCTATTGTCTTTATCTACTTGCATTTTTATGTCTTGCTAATTACTTCTGGCCTGAGAAACACCACACTCATCAGGATAAACAAAAGACTGTTTAAATTATTTGTTTCTATGGCAATAAGTAAACAGTGACACAGTTTTACCTATCTTCTGTGTTTCAACTTTACCATGCTAATTAGATTGGTTAAGAACACTGGTAAACCTATCCAAAGGAATGCGATAAATAATTCTATTGCTGAACAGCACAGTGTCTAAGGAGAATTAACAGTGCCACCACATTTTTACCATTTTTGCTAGCTTTTTTCTCAATTTATTTCTTTTTAAGTTATGATACATCAACATGTCTAAAAATTCTCACACTGTATTCATCTCCCTAGAATATTTTCTGTATTGGAATGGTGTCAATAACTAAACATTAGGTACCACTTTGCCTAGGAAACTAATTCTCTCAGAAGACTAATCTTTTATATTTGAAATTACGAAACCAAAATAGAAGAAGAAAGTAAAAATGAAATCAAAGCAAACATTCGCTTTTCCATTATCTGCAAAAGTATTTGTTATATTTTCAAATTGTTATAAACTCTGAGACAAGTTTATTAAAACCTACACAACCAATATCTGAACAGATATATTTTTGAATCCTCAATAAGACTTTTTTTTTTTAAACTTTTTTTTTCTTTTTTCTTTTTTTTTTTTCTATGACTTTAATAAATTGACTCGAAATGTTCCTCAGAGATGTTGTTGATGCTGTTATGACGGCATCATATGACTGCAGTTTATTGGTCAATTTATAATCTTAAACATGAAGAGAATTACTATGCTGCTTGTCAAAAAACTTACCAAAGTTCTATTCCAATGAAACACAACATAACATTGCCATATTAAAAGATAAGGGAAAAAAAAAAACATTACAAGTTACACATAATTCAGGTAACTTTGTTAGTATGAAATTCAAATTTCTGCAACTTCTTAACAAAATTTTACTGAATATGGAAATATTGATAATAAAGTTCTATTTTAACAAAAGCAATTCTAAGAAAAATAAGACTTATCAGGTGTATATCTTTTGCAGTATTATTCTAATAACTTTTCAATTTTTGCTAGTTTGCTTTTTTGTTAATTACAACAGTAGTCTTTAATTTTTAGTCTCAAAATGAGATACCTTTAGGATATATTTTTCAAATCTTTTCCAATGAATGATGATAATAATATTTCAATATACAATACTTTTATTTCCATCGTTTTAAATAGAAATCTATCAGCTTTTGTTGCATAAGTCTAAAATTTCATGATTCCTTTAAATATTCAATCTAACAATATGAATGCATACGAAATTACAATGAACAGAAGCCTGACCATTGAGTTCTAAAGAATTTTGATAATTCAAACTGATATCTCAATTCAACAAAATCTTCATTGTGATTACAAATTTCCTATGGGGGATAATAGCAGTCTAGTTTATCTCGAAGAGGTTCAAATTATTTGTTAAGCAAATTAACAAAAACCTTCAATTGATAGGTGGCTTCAATTCTCAGTAATTTTCAATCATTTAATCCAACTTCAGATGGAAGACTGCTTAACTTGAAACTCAATTCAGATTTCTAGTTTTAACTCATTAATAAAAGAGTCATTTTCTTTTAAATTAGATTCAATTTTTACTTACTCCCCTTCATTGACTTGTTTTAATGTTTGTTTCGGTTAGACATATATATTGTTTATATCTGTCTAACACAGCAGGATGTCCTTCTTGTAGCATTGTTTAATAGTGAGATGCTCTTCCTGTTGGTAACCTTTACCCACATTTTGTTTTCCAACTGTTTTTCAAGATGTGTTATTCTACACATCATAGAAAACACAGAACTAACAGACAATTCGGTATGGCACTACTTCTACCTCAGTAATTTACAAAGTGTAAACAAACACACATGTAAAATGGTCCTTGTGTGGTGTCTACCTGTGAAATTTACCCATGCAGCATGGGCTATAGTAGAAGACACTTGCCAGAGATGCCACACAGTGGGATTGAACTGAAGACCACATGATTGTGAAGCAAACTTCCTAAGCACACAGCCATGCCGGCAGCTAGTCTCTATTTATTTTGTGACACTGTTTATAGTAGTCAGAGATAATTGAAAATCGACTAACTGTACGTCTTTTCTTCCACTCTCATAAATGATTCGGAAAGTTTATCTTCTCTAAAATTTACAACTAGCAGATTTCCCTGTCGTCATCCTTCAATCATAACTCACTGAAAAATTTTCAATGCAATTCCATTACAAGAAAATTTCTTTATCGACCAGTTCAAATCAATTATGCACAATTGAAACTTTCCAATAAAACTCTGTACCGACTACAGTATACTGAAAAGAAATCGTGGACATACAACAAATCTATGTGTGAGACACGCAGTTATAATACGATACAAAGTGTATGGTTGATTGATTGACTATTCAATGGAATTTTACAAAATTTATATCCTATTTTATTTATTTTTATATATTTTTGTTACACAATTGTTAATCTCATCTACACTTAAAATACAAAAAAAAAACACGTGCAAAAAGTGAATTGATGAAAAATTGACATAAAAAGGAAGATGGAGAGAAGTGGATATCTAAATTTGAACATGATCTATATTTAAATAGGGGTGACCAGTACTTCTGTGCTGAATGAATAAAATTTAGGATAAAAAATGAAATTCAATAAAAAGGTTGGTTTTTTTTTTCCCAAAATTCTAATTCAAAGCAATCGAAATAAGCATAAACAAGTTTTAGAGAGTTATATCTATTCATATCAAATGTATAATGAAACAAAATATTCAGATCATCATCGTCATCATCATTTAACGTCCGCTTTCCATGCTGGTATGGGTTGGACGGTTTGACTGAGGAATGGTGAGCCAGAAGGCTGCACCAGGCTCAATCTGATATGGCAAAGTTTCTACCGGTGGATGCCTTTCCTAACGCCAACCACTCCGAAAGTGTAGTGGGTGCTTTTTCGTGAGGTGCAGGAGTGGCTGTGTGGTAAGTAGCTTGCTAACCAACAACATGGTTTCGGGTGACTCCTTGGGCAAGTGTCTTCTACTATAGCCTTGGACTGACCAAAGCCTGGTGATACATTGATAAGGGGCAATACCCTGGAACTAGTCTGTAGATGCCAGACCAGCAAGGGGAAGCGGCTGACCTCCCCTGTTCGAAGGTTACAATGGACACAGGTCCGTGTGTCACATAGCTAGCTAGAGGCGATGGCCTGTTGGAGCTTATCAACGGCAGCATTCGTCCTATTTTTTGGACTGCCATGTTGGCTTGGCGATAACTATTAATATCCAGTACTGCTGCCATAGTCCCCTTTAGAGAGACTTAGAAATATTAATATTTATATATATATATATATATATATATATATATATATACACACAACAGCTTCCTTCTGTCTCTATCAATGCATCCACTCAAAAGACTAAGATCACCCCAGAGTTATAGTCGAAGATGCTCGCTCAAAGTGCCATGCCAGTGGGACTGAACCTAGAACCATGTGGTTGGGAAGCAAATTTCTTATCGCACTGCTCGTGCCTAAGCTTTTCTATCATATAAATATTTCCTAGTAAATGCGTATGATTTAATAATTTAGGTTGTAGTACATTTTCATAAAATGCCAGGAACCAGATATAAATTTTTATCCCCATAGCTGAATCTTGAGAACATTAATATGAATAATGTTTTAGTAAATCAGTCTGTTTAATATCCAAGTGCCTTTCACAAGTTAATAATAAATTTTCGAATATGGGTTGCTGTCTTCATAAGAAAATTAACCATTGGGTATTTCTTTATGAAAATCAAAATTCAATTTCGAAATCGTTACTGAAAATAAAGACTTCTGGAATCAAATTTAATTTCAAAGTTTGCTTAAATTTTGCCAGGAAAACTCTTTGACGACATTTGTTCAAAAACATGATGATAAAATTACTTTTAAATTATTAAAAGGATAATTATATAAAGAAATTTTAGATTAATATTTTAAACCTTAAAATTTGGTGTGATAATATATATAAATATACATACAAACACATATATACATATACTCTTTGTAAGCATAGTATTCTATCGGTCCTACCTTCACCTTGCTTAATTAATTATATAATGGATTTTTAGCACCACAGACACACTTCTATTTGTTGATTTTCCTCCATTTTCTGATCGTCTATATATACATTAAACTACAGTTTACCTTTTTAAATTACCTGCTGCCGTATACCTTATACCAAGGACAATACTTGCTGAGGTAATTACCAGGAGTGCTCAGAATACTTCTATCCCTTAGAGGGCTTAACACCTCTAACTTATACCTTATATATATATATATATATATATATATATATATATATATGTGTGTGTGTGTGTGTGTGTGTGTGTGTGTGGTGTGTGTGTGTGTGTGTGTGTGTGTGTGTGTGTGTGTGTGTGTATACCCGGTGCAAGCTATGGACACATAAGAAGTGCAGCAACATCAAAGGCAGGTTAACTAGCAAGCTAGTTTTTGTTTGTGGCAGATGTTCAGGTGCAATAAAGACTGCAAACAAACAGGAAACAACTTCTATCTCATTCCAGGGTGAAAAACTAGAGTAGAGGTAGTCGATAGCTTCCGCTATCTGGGCGACCAAGTTAGTAGTGGGGGTGGGTGCGCTGAAAGTGTAGCTGCTAGAATAAGAATAGCCTGGGCAAAGTTTAGAGAGCTCTTACCCCTGCTGGCGACAAAGGGACTCTCACTCAGAGTAAAAGGCAGACTGTATGACGCATGCGTACGAACAACCATGCTACATGGCAGTGAAACATGGGCTGTAACTGCTGAGGACATACGTAAGCTCGCAAGGAATGAAGCCAGTATGCTCCGTTGGATGTGTAATGTCAATGTGAATACCCGTCAGAGTGTAAGTATCTTGAGAGAAAAGCTGAACATTAGAAGCATCAGTTGTGGCGTGCAAGAGAGACGATTGCGCTGGTATGGACATGTGGTGAGAATGGAGGAGGATAGCTGCGTGAAAAAGTGCCACACCCTAACAGTTGAGGGAACCCGGGGAAGAGGTAGGCCCAGGAAGACCTGGGCTGAGGTGGTGAGGCAAGACCTTCGTACATTGGGCCTCACCGAGGCGATGACTACGGACCGAGACCTTTGGAAATGGGCTGTGCGTGAGAAGACCCGGCAAGCCAAGTAAGATCGTTGCCAGTGCCCCTGGACTGGTTCTTGTGCGGGTGGCACATGAGATGCACCATTTTAAGTGTGGCCGTTGCCAGTACCGCCTGACTGGCTCCTGTAGGATTTTCGAGCGAGATCGTTGCCAGTGCCCCTGGACTGGCTTGTGCGGGTGGCACATAAAAGACACCATTTCGAGCGTGGCCGTTTTCGTGCGGGTGACACGTAAAAGCACCCACTACACTCTCTGAGTGGTTGGCGTTAGGAAGGGCATCCAGCTGTAGAAACTCTGCCAAATCGGACTGGAGCCTGGTGTTGCCATCCGGTTTCACCAGTCCTCAGTCAAATCGTCCAACCCATGCTAGCATGGAAAGCGGACGTTAAACGATGATGATGATGATGATGATATATATATATATATATATATATATATATATATATATATATATATTCTTTTACTGCACAACACATGAGAATGTGTTGTGCACATGCCTTCTACAAACAGTACATCTTAAACATCACTGATTTTGACATGTGAAGGTCAGTAGAACATTGTCTCAACAGGTGTCATCCAACCCATGCCAGCATAGAAAAAATAATGAAAGAAATGACAATGACGATAACAAAGATGACATTTACATTTGGTAGATTGGTTTGCCGCTGTATGCCCCTTCCCATGATTAAACCAATGTTATGCTTCACTAATGCAACCCCACACCCAGTGATGTACAAGTATTTGCATATTCAGCCAGCAGGGGCTGTTAGGAAGGGATATCACATGGAGGTAAAGACACAAAACAGGTTAGAGGAGTGAAGCAAGCCTGGTTAATAGCACTTTGCACAAGAGCTGGCCTTAGGACTGTTAAACTTAGAGAGGTGCTATCATCACTGCATTTGACTGCAGCCTTTTGCATTAAGTGGTGTTGAAAGGCAGTAACTATGGAAGTGTTTACTTTTAATTTGTTGAAATTGGCAAGCAGCCATATTAAGTGAATTGAGGAGGTGGGAACACTGCTACGTAGTTAGGAAGTTTAGCAAACAATAGTTGACAATAAATATTAAAAGTTTACAAATGTTTGTACATCAATAGTCTTCGAACACACTCGCATACAGACACACAAATGCACATATAAAGAGAATACGTGGGGGTGTTTGTGAAGGTGTTTTTAATATGTCTGTGTCAATGTGTGTCTGTGTGTGTGAGAGAGAGAGAGAGAGAGAAAGGAAGGAAGAAAGAGCGCTTCTGTGCGTAAACGTGTATTGGTAAGAGTATTTGAAAGATATAACGAAAATATTTGCTTATAACATACGCCCAACTTTATGATAGCTATGTGACCAAAAAGAAACAAAAACAAAAAACAAATAAATAAATGAAAATAACATTACCAACAGAAAATTAAAAAATAAGACTAAAAATTGCACAAATTTTTGACAATGAAACAAAACAAAACAAAAATAAATACAACAAAAAGAAGCGAAACAAAGTCTATTTAACACCTCTATCATTTCTATTGATTTCTTCATTGAACACTCTAATGAGATAACTATGAAATAAAATTCCTGTTTACCCGCCACCAAACAAAACGTTTCCCCCACTGACCTTATCTTACAATGAATAACATTAAATTCAATACTACCCCCACCCCCCCCCAAAAAGAGAGAAAGAGAGAGAAAAAGATATCAAGCTACAGCAATAATCTACAAGTGAAATAGTCAAGTGGCTTCGCTGGTGGGCCATAACGTCTTATCACATAGAGTGGTAGCCATAATATATGTTATACAAAATATATTGTCAACTAGACTTTCAGCCAAATTCAAAGTCGATTTTCAAAGCAAACAGCATGAATATATATACATTTCATTTCAAAATATATTTGCCCCCGTGCTCTCAACAAGGATTGCAAATTTACAAGTATGCATACACATGTATGTGAGTTTATGTATATATATATATATATATATATATATATATATATATGGCAAGAAGAAAATGGAGGGAATCCAGAGGTGGAATTCATCAGCTGTTACACATTATACTATAAATGTTTAGAATAAATAAATGAATAAAAATAATATAATGTCTAACAGGTGATGAATACTACCTCTGGATTGCCTCCATTTTCTTCTTGTCATATAAATTAAGGGTAAAACCCACTTATTACCTTCGCCTAATTATTATACTCAGTAGGGTAATTTCCACGCAATAGCCAACACTTGTGTATTAATAATTAGGTATTCTACCAGAAGTATATTGGATAGATACTATCCCTTGGTTGCATTCACAACCTCTAACTCTCTTTGAATTATATATATATATATATATATATATATATATATATATATGCTTTCGGTGCAAATGGTTTTCTTATACGGCACCGGGTTTTACAGTCCTGTAAATAATAATAATGGTATTTTTATAAGTCTAAAGCTTATAGCAATCACTGTGCGATGACTAAGAAAAATATTATGATAATAGGGCATAAAAATATTAACATATGCATTTATGAATGTGTATAATGTATATATGTTTGTGTACGTGTGTGTGTATGTGCGTGTGTGTGTGTGTGTGTGTGTTTGTGCATATATGCATGTTGCAATCTAAATTCCATGATGTATGACCAATATTTAGGGCTCCATGTATAGGCGCATGGCTTAATAGTTAAGGTGTTGGACTTATGATTGTAAGATTGTGGCTTCAATTCCTGGGCTAGGTAACACATTAGGAAGGGCATCCAGCTGTAAAAATCCAGCCAAAACAGTTACAGAAGTCTGGTGCAGGCTTCTACCTGGCCAGCTCTTGAGAAACCGTCCCACCCATGCTAGCATGGAAAGCGGATGTTAAACGATGACGATGATGACTAGGATACATGCACATACATACACAAAATGGGCTTCTTTCAGTTTCCATGAGCCAAATCCACTCACTGGTCATCTCAATGCAATAGTAAAAGACACATCCCCAAGGCACCACACAGACGGACTGAACCTGGAACCATGTGGTTGGAAAGCAAACTTCTTACCACACAGCTACATATCACAAGCAACATCCACACATGTTTTTGTAAGTCATCTTCCTCCATTCATTCCTTCTTCATGGATCTTCTTGTGCTGCACTCAATTCTCATCATCCATGTGCATTACATGGACATACCAGGGTAGCCATTACCCTTGCTCCTTACAGCTCATGCTTCTTACATCCAGTTTCTTTTTTTTTTTTTTGTCAATTTTCTTTTTCTCCGCTCATCCATGCCTTGTCATTCGTGTGCTGTAACGTTACATCTGACCGTTGCATATCCTGAGCAGGCAATACTCCACACCGCACAGACGGACAGATCACTGGTCATACACATGCAATGTACAACCAAGCCTTCACTCAGAGAAAGAGGGGAAGAGAGAGAATGGGAGAGAGGAAGAGAGAGAATGGGAGAGAGGAAGAGAGAGAATGGGAGAGAGGAAGAGAGAGAATGGGAGAGAGGAAGAGAGAGAATGGGAGAGAGGAAGAGAGAGAATGGGAGAGAGAATGGGAGAGAGGAAGAGAGAGAATGGGAGAGAGGAAGAGAGAGAATGGAAGAGAGGAAGAGAGAGAATGGGAGAGAGGAAGAGAGAGAATGGGAGAGAGGAAGAGAGAGAATGGGAGAGAGGAAGAGAGAGAATGGGAGAGAGGAAGAGAGAGAATGGGAGAGAGGAAGAGAGAGAATGGGAGAGAGGAAGAGGGAGAATGGGAGAGAGGGGGTGGGAGAATGAGAGATAGAGAGAGAAAGGAAGAAAGAGAAAAAGGAAGATAGAGAGGAAGGAAGAGCAAGAGAGACAGAGAGAAGAAGAGACAGACAGACAGAGAGAGAGAGAGAGAGAGAGGGAGAGACAGACAAACAGAGAAAGAGAGAAACGAAGAGAAAGAGAGGGAGAGAATAGAGAGAGGGAGAAAGGAAGAGAGAGTGGGAGAGAGGAAGAGAGAGAATAGGAGAGAGGAAGAGAGAGAATGGGAGAGAGGAAGAGAGAGAATGGGAGAGAGGAAGAGAGAGAATGGGAGAGAGGAAGAGAGAGAATGGGAGAGAGGAAGAGAGAGAATGGGAGAGAGGAAGAGAGAGAATGGGAGAGAGGGGGTGGGAGAATGAGAGATAGAGAGAGAAAGGAAGAAAGAGAGGAAGGAAGAGCAAGAGAGACAGAGAGAAGAAGAGACAGACAGACAGAGAGAGAGAGAGAGAAAGGGAGAGACAGACAAACAGAGAAAGAGAGAAACGAAGAGAAAGAGAGGGAGAGAATAGAGAGAGGGAGAAAGGAAGAGAGAGTGGGAGAGAGGAAGAGAGAGAATAAGAGAGAGGGGGGTGAGAAAATGGGAGAGAGAGAGAGAAAGGAAGAAAGAGAAAAAGGAAGATAGAGAGGAAGGAAGAGCAAGAGGGACAGAGAGAGGAAGAGACAGACAGACAGAGAGAGAGAGATGAAGAGAAAGAGAGGGAGAAAGGAAGAGAGAGTGGGAGAGAAGAAAAGAAAGAGAGGGAGACGGAGAGAGACAAAGGAAGAGAGAGAGGAAAAGAAAGAGAGAATAAATAAGAGAAAGAGGAAGAGAAAGAAAGGTTAAAATAATCCTCTTGGTGTCAGCAGAGCTGTTAAGGTTTCTTCAACTTTGTCCATCCTATTTCCATCTCATGCTGTTCACTCTTGACCAATTCCATACTTTATTCCACATGCCCTCTCTATCTGCATTGACTTTTAGCTTGTATTTTGCAATTAAAACAAAAAAAACCCCAAAAAAATGCTCTGACAGTTAACGTACAAATATATAAATAAATATATTCGTTTCATGTTCCAAGAGTAATTAATCAAAATATACAAAACAATTTCTCTTTGAGATATCAAATCTTAAATTTCCAATATATTGATTTGCCATTAAATAAATTAATAATTACTACATTTATTGTTCCAATTCATCAAGTGTCATAAATATACAGATATATATATATTTCATTCAATCTCTGCTCTTTGCATACAACAATTAATATTTTTACAACTACTGTCACTAGCAGCAGCAGCAGCAGCAGTAGTAGTAGTAGTAGTAGTAGTAGTCCTAGGTTCTGGCTGTTTTGCTTTCGTTATCTGTTTTCTTTCCCTTTCATCTTTTGTTTGCATTGTTACAAGACATAAGTTTCATGTCCACACTACCACACTCGTTATAACTCTTTATCTCGAATTGAATGCACATGAAGGTATTTAGAATGGCCAAACTTATTTCTGCAAATAAGTGTAGGAGTGAGGAAAATGCAGTAAAAATAAGGCAGGGAAGGTCAGTCAGTGGGGCCCCATTTATGCAGCCTTTCAGAAATTGAACCTCCTTACGATACCCGCTGGGAGTTCATGGTATGAAATTCATTGTCACTGCTCCAATTTGGTCGTTAATGCCATGTATTTAGTTTGAAATGCAGGAAAAAATAGGGAGCAGGGTTCAGTGGGGCTCCAATTAGGCGGCCCTTAAAAAGATAGCCCCTGCTTAGGAAATTCCCTGAGATTAAGAGAGTTGCTGGTTTGAGTTTCATTGTCCTTGCACCAACGATCTGGTAGGAGTTAACGAACATAAAAATGTAATGGACAGAGAAACATCACTCAAATTTCTAACAGGATAATAATATAACGTTAGGCATTAGTTTTTTCTGGCTCTGTACATGATCTTTACATTCTAAGTTCAAATCCTGCTGACTGATCGAATAGACTAACCTCATCCTACTAAACATAGCTGGCCTTGTTCTAAAATTTGAAACAGTTGTCATAATGTGTTACATTTATTTATGTATTTTGTCTTATTATTATTTGTCTCAGTCATTTGACTGTGGCCATACTGGAGCACCGCCTTGAAGGGTTTTAGTCGAACAAATCTACCACAGGATACTCATATATCAAAATCTGCAGGAATGACCATCATCATCATCATCATCATTATTATTTTGTTACTATTATCATTATCGTTAACATTATTAATATTATTATTTTTATTATTATTATTATTATTATGATTATCATTATCATTATTATCATTATAATTATTATCTAAGGTGGCAAGCAGGCAGAATTGTAAGCACACTAGGCAAAATGCTTGGCAGTATTTCATCAATCTTTATGTTCTGAGTTCAAATTCTGCCAAGTTCAACTTTGCATTTCATCCATTTGGGGGATGATGAAGTATCAGCTAATCACTAAGGGTCAATGTATTTGACTTACTCCTTCCCCCAAAGCCGATGGCCTTGTGCCAAAAATTTGAAATTTGAAATCACCACCACCACCACCACCACCACCACCACCACCACCACCACCACCACCACCACCACCACCACCACCACCACCACCACCACCACCACCACCACCACCACCACCACCACCACCACCACCACCACCACCACCACCACCACCACCACCACCACCACCACCACCACCACCACCACCACCACCACCACCACCACCACCACCACCACCACCACCACCACCACCACCACCACCACCACCACCACCACCACCACCACCACCACCACCACCACCACCACCACCACCACCACCACCACCACCACCACCACCACCACCACCACCACCACCACCACCACCACCACCACCACCACCACCACCACCACCACCACCACCACCACCACCACCACCACCACCACCACCACCACCACCACCACCACCACCACCACCACCACCACCACCACCACCACCACCACCACCACCACCACCACCACCACCACCACCACCACCACCACCACCACCATCATCATCATCATCATCATCATCATCATCATCATCATCATCATCATCATCATCATCATCATCATCATCATCATCATCATCATCATCATCATCATCATCATCAAGGTGGGGAGCTGGCAGAATCATTAGCAGGCTGGGCAAAATGCTGAGTGGCATTTCGGCTGTCTTTACGTTTTGAGTTCAAATTCCACCCTGGTCGCCTTTACCTTTCATCCTTTTGGGGAGTTGATGAATTAAGTATCAGTGAAACACTGGGGTTGATGTAGCCAACTAGTTCCCTCCCCCCCAAAATTTCAGGCCTTGTGCCTTTATAGAAAGGAGTAATGATTATTGTTGTTGTTGTTGTTGTTGTTGTTGTTGTTGTTGTTGTTGTTGTTATTATTATTATTATCTTTAATGCTCCAGCTATTTTAAGCTGGTAAACACAAGAAAAGTTTTTCAAAGGAAAGATATTTGGGGCAGTGCTGGAAAGAACCCCAGTCACTCTTTCATGTTTACACAGTATAAACATACAGAGGGAAAAAAAACACTTCTCAGATGTCTTAAGGGGTCTGTTATTAAATGCTGAATTATACCCGTTACATTCTGCTTCCATATCAGCTTAGCGCCGTTATCAAAAGGTCTCCAAATAGACGAAACGAAATAATTCCTTCTTTGTATTGAAAGCTAACATGCCTTTCTATGAATTTCTCTCCAAATTGCTTTCGCAAAAAAAAACAAAAAAAAAACAGAAAACCTCAGGTAAATTAAGAAGCCAACATGGTATTGAAACAGAAATCCATATATCAATCTACTTCTATGATTGTATACATTACTGTTCTAATGTTTTGATGTCTCAGCACGCTAGTAAACGCTAATTAGCATAACTATTACTCATTTTCATAAACTCTATTAACGTGACTGCTGCAGTTCTTGTTTAGCCCCAGGTCGTCGTCATCTGTGACTGAGTAAATCTTGTTTGTCCCTCCTAAAGGTTACTCTATCCAGCCTTCAGTGCTCTAACACCTTGTCCATCTGGAAATCAAAATCCCAGAGGATTCTTGCTTTCTCCTTTTCATCCATTACCTTTTCTGGTGTATGTTGGTACCAAGCACCCAAAACCTCATATCCATACCTATGGCATAGTAGCTAGGGGAGGTTGTGTGTCTATAGTAGAAAAGAACCGTTCGTACACCTGACAAAATGCTCGCTGATATTTTGTACAGCTTAACGTTCTGGGTTCAAACTCAGCCGAAATCAACATTGATTTTCATCCTTTCAAACTCAATGAATTAAGAAGCGGTCAAGCACCAGGGACTATGTAAATTGACCGGCCTCCTCCCACCAAATTTGAGCGATTGTGTCTATAGGAGAAAGGATTATTATTAGTACTGGTACCATCATCATCATCATCATCGTCATTAGTGCAATGAGATGGTAGATTGTAGGAGAGTTGAAAACAATAATTGGCACCATTTATTCCAGCTCTCTACATTCCAAGTTCAAATCCCACAAAGGTCAGCTTTATCTTCCATCCTTCAGGGGCTGATAAAATAAAGCACCAGTCAAGTTCTGGGATTGATATAATTGACTAAACTCTTTCCGCTAAACTCACTGGTCTTGCGCCAACATTATTATTATTATTAGTAGTAGTAGTAGTAGTAGTAGTAGTAGTAGTAGTAGTAGTAGCAGCAGCAGCAGCAGCAGTATCAGGAGGAGGAAGAGGAAGTAGAAGAAGAAGATAAAATAAGAATAAAGATTAGACAAAAATAATAAAGACTAGTTAAGTACTCCAGTGTTTTGTAGAAGGATTGCAAAGGAAGGAAGGAAGGAAGGAAGGATAAGGTAATTGTAAATAGCTCAAGGCTTTCCTGATACAAAATATCTTTTTACTCGAATTGATCTGCAAAAATAAAACCAGAGCACATTGCCATTTAATTTAGAATAAATATCTTAAAAGACAGCAGAGTATTTCATTGGGTCCTCCACCACCACCACCACAAGCAGATGAAGCAAGCAGTCAGTCTAAAGAGTGGGTAAGAAGTGCCAAAATAAACAAATTTCAAAACGAAAATAAACAAAGCAGAACTTTGTAGATTATCAAAACAATTAGCTGAATGTTTTAGAATGAAATAATGGAAAAACAAAATAACTGCTGAAATAAAATTTGGGATAAAAAAAAGGCTTATTGACTGAAGTGAATCCTGACAATCTATGGGTTTTTTTTTTTTTTTTTTTTTTGGTTTGTTTATCACTTTCTACATTCTGCTCATACCTCAGTGGGGTTGACTGGTTCTTCATTACACTGAGCTCCATAAAATTAAGTACTTGTAATGTTCTGCAGCTGATTGAATCATTGAACCCACCTCTCCGTCACCACTCGGTCAACATGAATAGTAATTATTTTTTGTAGTCAGACTAATTTTCACTTTCAAATGGATAAATGAGAATTATTATAGACGATATGAAATAACGAGAAGAGATAATAGTGACAGGGATTGTTTTTGTTTTTTTTATTTTTACAAAGGTACAATGCTTGTGATTTGATTCAGTGTTAAAATACAAAGCTATGGCGTTTATGGTTCTTTTTAATAGTTCTAGAGAGGATATAATTAGAATGGAATGATTCCATCTTGAAATCAACATTGCATCAAAATTTACTGCAATGCACCACTAAATTTTTATATGTGCCGCAAGAGATGAGAGTTGACGATGGTTTCTTAACAGTAGTGAAGGTAACCCAACTAGGAAGCAGGGTGCTTCAAAGCAAATAGAATAATGTATACAGGAACGGTTATGCCATTATTACATAAGGGAAATGAAGACTGTAAGATGCAGCATCGGTAAAGCATCTAGGAGAGATGCAGCCCCAACCAAAACCTGATACAGAATAGCAGAGATGCTTTAACCTCGACAGTGGCTTCTTCTAGTGCCAGTGACTCTACGATATACCCCTAAATAGTAACAAGTTGCAATAGGAAGGGCATCTCATCCCACACCCCCAAAAGACAGACTGGCAGTTTTCTCTTCATGTGCATCAAGTAATGAAGGTTTATGACAGACCCATCCAACCCACGCCAGCATGGACAAACAGATATATAATGATGTTGATGAAGATGTTGACAAGGATGAAGAGGAGATGCATCAGAAGGATGATGAAGAGGATGCTTCATTTGATAATGGATGAGTTATTTCCAGCTCTTATTAGACAAGGAAAATGTGTTCCTTGTAACTGTTGCGACAATCCTCAATTCTTCTTCATAACGATTTCAATGTGAAGGACATGGGAATGAACAGATGAGATGGAGATTAAGAGAAGATAAACAACTAGAAAAGAAAGTTCATATCCATTTGTATTCAAATCTTGGATCATCTTGAAGGAAATATATTTTGCAGACTTAATAGAATACAATTTAATAAGTGAGTCTCTAATGGGTCACTCAATCTGCTAGAAAGAACAGCTCAATTTCCTTCAAGTTCCTATTATCTTGAAAAAGAACTGTGATAGTATAGTCCTAGAAACATTATGCCAGAAAGAAGAAAAGACATACACTATTTTGTCTGCCTTTATGTTCTGAGTTCAAATTCCGCCAAGGTCAACTTTGCCTTTCATCCTTTCGGGGTCAATAAATTAAGTACCAGTTGCGTACTGGAATTGATTTCATTGACTGGCTCCCTCCCCAAAAATTTCGGGCCTAGTATGTTAGGTTAGAAAAGATTCATTTCTGCTCTGTAATGAAATCATTACAGAACTAGATTTGGGACTTAGATGATTTTGAACAGGATGTCAAGAGTTAAAGAAGCTCCGAGAAGGACTAACATAAATTATATTTATTCCTCTGCATCAAATCTGACATATTTTTCTAAGCAATTTTATTTTCTCACATACATACAAAGATATTTTCTTTTCCATTTTTTTCCAGATGTATGTACTACTATTAAACAAATTGTGCTGCCATTGTATACAAGACATGTATTGTCAATTAATGAGCAGTGTAAAATATTATTTAATTACTTTATTTACCTGTGGCATTTAAATGAAATTAAATATTTTTTCTTAGCCAAAACTGTGACATTCTCTTTGACCTTCAGTTTATTAATTTTTCCCTTTGACCTTTATTTTCATTGGTTAAACTCACCAAAGTGACAAGCTGGCAAAACTCTTAGAGTGACAAGAAAACTGTTCAATAGTATTTCTTCTGACCCTTTGCATCCTGAGTTCAAACCTTGATCAGGTCAATTATGTCTTTCCTCCTTTGGGGGTCAATAAAATAAAATACTAGTCAAGTACTGGGATCAATAAAATAAAATAAAATACTAGTCAAGTACTGGGATCAATAGCAATAACTAATCCCTTTCACTAATATTTCAGGGGCTGTGCCTAAATTAGAAAGAAGTGAATAAACAGACTTTGCATTTCAGTGCAAAAGCTGTGGCCATGCTGGATCACCACTAACGTTATCCCTCGTTTAATGGTCATTCTTTTGTGATTGACTTTTGGTGAAAGATGGAGTTCAATGTTGCTGCCCTTTTTTGAGTTTCTTGCTATGATGTAGGTTTATCAGGGCCCTAGAACTGCTCCATGTAGATCTCTCAGATGTTTTGGCAATTTAGTTGATGTTTTTCATAAATACAAATTAAAATATTTGCGCAAAAACAGAAAGCCTTTTTGAAAATTTTAGAAAGTGGAGATTATTTGAAAAATAACCAGGAGTCAAACGAAATAAATGATATGCATATGTGGGGGAGAGACTGAGAGAGGGGGAGAGAGAGGAGAGTGAGAGTGAGAGAGAGGAGAGAGAGGAGAGAGTGAGAGAGAGGAGAGAGAGGAGAGTGAGTGAGAGAGAGGAGAGAGAGGAGAGTGAGAGAGAGGAGAGTGAGAGAGAGGCGAGAGAGAGAGAGGCGAGAGAGAGAGAGGCGAGAGAGAGAGAGGCGAGAGAGAGAGAGGCGAGAGAGAGAGAGAGGAGTGTGAAGGAGAGGAGTGTAAGGGAGAGGAGTGTGAGAGAGAGAGAGGAGAGAGAGAGAGGCATGGTACTGATTAAAGAAATACAGAGAAAATTTGATAGATTTTTTTTTAAAGTCTCTTTCATGTGGATTATAAAAAAAAAAACAAGTGAATGGCACTTATATTGAAGGCAGCACTATAAAATTGTGAAGAGTGTGTGAATGTTTTAGTTCTCAATAAACTATTAGCTTAACAATTACTTTAGAAATAATACAAGTTTCAAATCGTTTAAGAAAAAAAAAATAGAGAGAAAGAGAAAATACTAAGATGAGGTAAAATGGAAAAACAATAAAAAAGTTTCCCACACCCAGCATAATCAACAAAGCCAGTGATTAGCTTAAGTGAACAGAAATTTTGATTTTGTTAGGGAGAAACTAGACAAATGTAGGTGCACACACATTGGTAAAAGCAGCAATCAAATGAAATTAACAAATTGAATACATGATTGTTTCACTATACATAATTCTGTTTTATATTTGTGTACAAAATTTCTTTTTGTAATCTATAAAGGTTTGTATTATTTTTTATTTACGTTTATAATTGCTTTGAAGTTTAGCAAAAAAAAAAAAAAATCAATATAGATATAAGGCAATTATCACCACCTACTGATTGTATAAAATAAAACTCATAAAAGTAACAAATTCCAGAGAGAGAGAGAGAGAGAGAGAGAGAGAGAGAGAGAGAGAAAACAGAAATTAAATATAAATGGAAAATAACAAAAATTCTTTGGCATCTATCATGTATCAATTAAACAGTGTTGTTATATTAAACTTGATTATATAAGACTTTGCAAATAATATTTTTTTTATCCACAGAATTTTCTTTCCATACAGAACAAGTACATTTCATTTCAAAGCCACCCAGTTTGTTATGTACTGCTGCTGTCTTTCACACCTTATATATCAAATATAATGACAGAAATAATCTGGCGCCATTGGTTTTGTTCAGTCTTTTTAATTGATTGGCGGATATTTTCTTGCTTCAGCCTCCATTCTATCCTGTCTGAATCCAGGTTTTGAAATAGATATGTTGCATGCCTACATGCAGTAAGACACATTCAAAAGGGTTCTCTTAATTCATCCATTTCTTTCTTGAGTGGCCAATATTATATAAGAGATGGCCAAGAAATTTGGTGAACGGAAGGGCATCTGGCACAAAACAGTGACTCAGAAGAATCATCCAGTTTACATCAGCTTGAAAAAGTGGATGTAATACACTGCTGACAGCAAAGAATCCATTCTTTAATAGCACAAAAACTACTGAAGATTGGAACTCCTTTCTGTTTTTTCAACAATTACAAAAACATTTTTTTTTGCTTCACCTCAAAATTTGGCTCTTGGATGGTAGCTACACTGCATTCAAAAAGTATTATTCTGGGTGTATTAACAAATCATACAAGAAAAAAAAAAACATCAATTGGAGTAAAAATGAAAAGCAACAGAAATGTAGATACGTTCAGATTTACATTTCTTTCTGATATTAGCATCCAAATATATTTTAAATTGATCCCACATATCTATCTATTTTTTTCAAGATGGTTTCCTGAGTAATTCATTTCTGAGATAAAAAACAGTTCAATAGTTCAGTAAACAGAAATGAAATAATATATATATATATATATATATATATATATATATATATATATATATATATATGACAGTGTATTTGTATTTATGTGTGTGTATTTATATGTGTATGATTTTGTTTTCTTCCATTAACTTTTTTGTTAATACAAGGTCTAATAAAGTTTTTCTTATCTGCCATTCTGTAATGGAATTACAATTGGGGTACACATCAAATGTAAACTTACTAGTTTCAACAAGTTTTGCCAAACTACCTACATATTTTCTTTTTTTTTTTACAAGAATCCAATATTTTGCTTAAAAGAAAGGCTCAGATATGCGAAGTCAATAAATATAATTTCTTTTCTAAACTGAATATCACCTGCCACACACACAGACACACACACACACACACACACACACACACACACACACACACACACACACACACACATGCATTTTTAGATATATCACAACACAGCTGAACAAAAAATTACTTTGCTGGCTTAAGTGCTAAGGTGAGATGACACAGACCCCATTTCTCCATTCTACCAAAATCAATTCAGGATGTATGATTTTCAAATTTCCTTTCGTTTTTGTTTTTGATTTTTTGTTTTCTTTTCCCCTGAGAAATAAAAACCATAAGAGAACAAAAAGAAATGTGGTGTATTTACACCATAATTCAATCAATAATCGGTGGCTTTGTGTACTTCCGATATGGGGGGAGATGGACACTTGCAAACTCACTGCATGATACAATAGAATTTAGGACACCAGTAAAAGAGTTGATTGTATTCTTTCCCACAGCACATTGTGCAAAAGAAAATGATTTCCACTGGTGTCTACACATTGCACAATGAGATTGTATTGTAATCTTCCATGTCAACAACAGCAACAACAACAACAACAAGAAAATGAATTTGTGCTAAAATCTTCCAGTCAACAACAACAACAACAGCAGCTATATTTTTACTCTTGTTTCATTCATTAGACCGTGGCCATGCTGAAGCACCACTTCAAATGGTTTAATCATTCAAATTTGCCACTATACCTCTTCTAAAACTTGTATTTAATTTATAAGTCACTTTTATTTTATTTCATTTTATTTTATTTTATTTTTCTTAAATGTGGAGGGGGCTGGCACAGGACTGCCAGTGATGGTGAACACTAGTAGACCTGGTTGGCTCTTCATATGATGATGTCTTTGGAACCACTAACCTGAGATGATTCCAGCCTCGTCAATCAAGAACATGAAGCAGAACAGAAACAGAAGCAGTTTTTGTTGGGGGTTTTTTTGAGTGGGGGTTGAACTGCTAGGTGACAGGAAGATAAATACTCTGACACCGCTTGTCAAGCACACCAACACCCACAAATCTGATGGGTTTCCATACTGTTTCCATTGACCAAATTTACTCAAAAGGGACTCACAGGCTTAGAACAGAAGACAATTGGCCAAAGTGCTAGACAATGGAAGTGAACCACAAAACAACATGGTTGTGTGGTTAAACAATTTACTTTGCAACCACAATGCTGACTTTGGTTGGATTTGAACCCAGAAGAGATGCCACTAAGCATTTCGTCAGATACACTACCAAATCTACCAGCCCACCACCTTAATAACAATAATAATAATAATAATCCTTTCGCCTACAGACACAAGGCCTGCAATTGTGGTGGATGGGACAAATTGATTACACTGACCTCAGTGCTCAACTGAGACCTGTTTCAATGACCCCCAAAAGAAGGAAAAGCAGAGTCAACCATGGTAGAATTGGAACCCAGATATATGGATGGACAAAATACCACAAAGCATTTTGTACAGCATGCTAACAATTCTACTGGCTTGCTACCATAATAATAATAATAATAATAATAATAATAATAATAATAATAATAAATAATAATAATAATAATTAATAATAATAATTGCTACTATTGGCATAAGGCCTGAAATTTGGGGGTAGAGTGATGTTGATGACAATGACACCAGTGTTCAACTGGTACTTATTTTATTGACCCCAGACGGACGAAAGCCAAAGTTGACTTTGGAAGAATTTGAGCTCAGAATATAAAGCCGGAAGAAATGCCAATAGACATTTTGTTCAGCTTGCTACCTCACTAACAGCAACAACAACAAGAACACTGTGAATATAATTCTAGCAACACGTTTGAGGATTTCAAAGAAACATTGTTCATTCATGGTTTTGTAGTCAAGAACCTGACAATGCCTTTGTTAGTAATAGATCAATAGTTTGGGTTTTTTTTCTCCAAGAAAAGCTGTCTGTATTCCTGTTGACTTTTCACACGGCCTAATATCAAAACATAAATACACAGAATGCAACTAATGAAGACGATGAAAATTATAAAATAATAATATATTGATTGATCCTTCATCTTAAGCTTTGCATGTTGTATTTGCATTTTTATGATTTCTTTGTTACGTAAAAATCACTCCAGGCCTGTTGCTTTGCTTTGCTTTCTATTCCGATATGAAAAATATGAAGGCAGCAGAGCTTATCAAGAGTATCTAGAGAATTGTTTTCAAACTTCAAAGTTTTATACTATTGTATGTTCATGAAGATGTGGGTGTATACATTTCAGCTTTTATCTGAAGATTGGCAAATCAAAACAATAGCATGAAAGTGAAAGTAACCGTGGCTCTGTATCTTTTAGTTGACCTTATAGTTAGAAATTTGTTACATTCTTCTATAGAAAAGGAAATAATGAAAACAAATATGGTGAACCACCTCAAATGGAAATAAGGGTTTATATTCAGAAGTGTAATTATTTATTAATATATTTTATTCTTTTCAAATCAGCAAGATTGTTTGTAACAAATGCAACTGTGTTTAATGTTTTACTGTTTATTGAAGAAAAAAAAGTTTTTGAAAATCACTAAGGCACATGAATGGTTACAATAGAAGCACATCCTCCAATCAATTTCCCTATGCAAAAGTATCACTCAAACTAACATTGTGCAGGTTTGTTATGGTGTGTGTGGTGAAAAATAGTCATAGATACAAGTATATTTATGTAAGTGTGAATGTAATAAGTCTATGAGAGTGTGTGTTTACATATAATTTAGAGATGTGGGGATAGGCATACAAATACACACACTCACATATGATGGTATGCATGTGTTCATATATATATATATATATATATATATATATATATATATATACGTTACAATGAAGTAGAGAAATTTGAAAAGACAACACGAAACCGGTTATTTCTCAAAATACAATGTTTATATACCAAAAAGATTTTATAACATTTTTCTAACATTTTTCTGACATAATTTAAATATATACTTTAACCATGTAACACAAGCCTTCTGTAGTTTTTTCACTCTTATTATCATTTATATATATATATATATATATATATATATATATATATATATATATATATATATATATATGTGTGTGTGTGTGTGTGTGTGTGTGTTTAGAAGCCATACGTTTTTGTGTGCAAGTGAGGGCATGACTTTAAACAGCCACCAATAATGGCACTCTGCTTCAGGGGCTTCCAGTGTTTTGAAGAGTGTGGAACCACATCTCAGTCACTGTTGTTCCCAGGTTTACACAGACCCAGAGCTGTAGCACTTGTCAGGGACCCAGTAATGGGTTAATTAGCATATCTGTTGGTGTCAGTGCTCACAGTAGTAAAACCACTGGGAGCAAGGGACTCTCAGCAGTTATCCTTCTACTCTGATGTAAAACCTGTGGTTTCACATGATTACTGGTCACTTCATTTCGACCGATCATTACGGACTCAGAGGGTGGTACAAGTGTTGTACAATTGTCTACCACAATAATCCAATGACACTCAGCCATCTCTTTATGGTGACCTTCTTCGTCATTCCATCTGCTGAAAATCCTGTGGCAATGGAGAAGTGATGGTGTGCACAAACCTGACCAGTTGCAAGTGCAAGTAAGTTATAACTTTCATCTGTCATCTATGCTTCCAGCCATGCAGATCTGCCACAGGAGTGAAGAGTCATCTGAGAGGCAGGCCATGGATGGAGAGTAACAACATTATTGACAACAAGACCCAAGAAAATAGCAATCATCTGTGAAGATGGAGCAATCACCATGAATATGAAGGCGAGCCTAAAACGTTTACTTTCCAGCCATGTCGTTCCAGGGGCAGTACCACTGTGCAGCCCTTTCAGCAATTGTCTCCTTTCGTAGTCTCAGGTTAACCAATGCTTTAAGCAAATTTGGTGGACAGAATCAGCACAGAAGCTCAGCTTATATATATATATTATGATTACACGTTGGCTCATAAACCAAATGTTGTGTATGGTGGTTGAGGAAACACTGGAGTAAAGAGTCTTACTCAAGTATGAGTGAGAGTTAGCATTTGAAGAATCATTTAGCCATCGGATGTTGTGTGAAAGAGTTCCATCCTACTCCTGCCAGCACAGGTAGGCATGGAAACAACGAGGGGACACACCCAAATCAGTACAGGCATGGTTGTGTGATTATGAGGTTCACTTTGTAACCGCATGGTTTTGGGTTCAGTCCCAGAGCAGGGCATGCTTGACATGTTTCTACTGCTATGGTCTTGAGTCAATCATTGCCTTGTGATTGAATTCAGTAAGTGATAAGCTCTTAAGAAGCTGTCTATATGTGTGGTGGGTATGTGTGTGTGTGCATGCATTTTTATGCATGAGTGTATGTGGCTGTACATATGTTTGTG
>NC_142938.1:77704185-77749185 GCF_046866305.1 Octopus bimaculoides | reverse complement strand
TCATCGCCTCGGTGAGGCCCAATGTACGAAGGTCTTGCCTCACCACCTCAGCCCAGGTCTTCCTGGGCCTACCTCTTCCACGGGTTCCCTCAACTGTTAGGGTGTGGCACTTTTTCACGCAGCTATCCTCATCCATTCTCACCACATGTCCATACCAGCGCAATCGTCTCTCTTGCACACCACAACTGATGCTTCTAATGTTCAGCTTTTCTCTCAAGATACTTACACTCTGACGGGTATTCACATTGACATTACACATCCAACGGAGCATACTGGCTTCATTCCTTGCGAGCTTACGTATGTCCTCAGCAGTTACAGCCCATGTTTCACTGCCATGTAGCATGGCTGTTCGTACGCATGCGTCATACAGTCTGCCTTTTACTCTGAGTGAGAGTCCCTTTGTCGCCAGCAGGGGTAAGAGCTCTCTAAACTTTGCCCAGGCTATTCTTATTCTAGCAGCTACACTTTCAGCGCACCCACCCCCACTACTAACTTGGTCGCCCAGATAGCGGAAGCTATCGACTACCTCTAGTTTTTCACCCTGGAATGAGATAGAAGTTGTTTCCTGTTTGTTTACAGTCTTTATTGCACCTGAACATCTGCCACAAACAAAAACTAACTTGCTAGTTAACCTGCCTTTGATGTTGCTGCACCTCTTATGTGTCCATAGCTTGCACCGGGTACATCTTATAGAGTTACTACCTACTCCTTTTCTACATACTCAGCAGGGCCATCTACCTGAAGGGGTTTGTGTTTTATCTACCTTCCTACTTATTAGGATTTTGGTTTTAGCTAGGTTGACTCTAAGGCCCTTCAATTCTAGACCTTGCTTCCACACCTGAAACTTCTCCTTAAATCTTTAGAATCTCGTTAAGGAATCTAGTTAATGATCTCCTAAGGTAAGTTCTTATGCTATATTGGTAATACTTGTGTGTGTGTGTCTATGCATGTGTGTGTGTATACACATATCCACCTTTTGCCAACATATATATACTTATGTACCTTCTTGTATACATTGTATATATACATACACACACACATGTGCGGCTACATAGAACTGCACATGTGAGTGTATATATTATATATATATATATATATATATATATATATATATATATATATATATACATACACACATACACACACACACATATATACACACACACACACACACACATTTTAGATATATATATATACACTCACATATATATATATATATATATATATATATATATATATATATATATATATATATATATATATATATATCTGTATGTCTGTGCATGTGTGTGTGTATACACATATGCAAATACACAAATCCACCTTTTCCCAATATATATATATATATATATATACTGTTTATATTCTTTTATACATTGTATACACACACACACACACACACACACACACACACACACACACACACACACACACATATATATATATATATAGAGAGAGAGAGAGACTCTCACACACAACTTGTACAGATGCACAAAAACATGGACATACAAACAAAATATTATTCATTTGTCAATAAAATCAATAAGGGAGTAGAAAGCATGTTCTTCCTATTGATACCCAGTGAAACCAATTTTTACCAATAATAATTTTATTTGAACAGGTAACTAACAGCCTCTTATCTGCTGCTCAATATTTCCATCGATTCAAAAAGCTATTTGGTTGCCAACAAACAACCAACATATATCAAAAAAATATTATTGCAACGTAATATAAAGCTTGAAAATAATTGAGAAGATAATAAAACTTTACTTATTGAATAGGTAATGAGTAGAATACAGTTCATTCTATTCCATATTTTCTGGGGAAATTTCTTTTCTGACCATTTGAAGCCAGCGAGGAAATATCTAAGCAATTGGTAGACCTGCCAGACATAGCAGCCAAGCTTCTCTCAAATTGCATCCTACTATTCTTTTATTCTTTTATTTGTTTCAAGCATTTGACTGTGGCCATTCTGGAGCACCGCCTTTAGTAGAATAAATCCACCCCAGGACTTATTCTTTATAAGCCTAGTACTTATTTTATTATTCTCTTTTGCCGAACTGCAAAGTTGCAGAGATTTAAACACATCGACATTGGTTGTCAAGCAATGGTGGGGGGACAAACACAAATGCACTAACATATACAAATACACACACTTATATATACATATATATGATAGGCTTCTTTCAGTTTCCATCTACCAAATCCACTCACAAGGCTTTGGTCGGCCCAAGGCTATAGTAGAAGACACTTGCCCAAGATGTTATGCAGTGAGACTGAACCCAGAACCATGTGGTTGGTAAGCAAGCTACTTACCACACAGCCACTCCTACGCCTATGGTTTCTTTGTTTTGTTTTAAAGAAAAACCAAAATGAAGACATAAGTAGACATAGCTGTGTTTTGATTAGTAGTCCACTTTGTAACCACATGGCTTCAGGTTCAATCCCATTGTATGACATCCAAGCCCAATATAACCCTGGGACAACCAATGCCTTGTGAATGATTCTGGTTGATGGAAACTAAGTGGAAGCCCATTATGTGAGTGGGGGGGGGGGTACGTGTGTCTTTGTGTTTGTACCAATGTTACAGCTTGCAAAGTTGTGTTAGTTTCTCCAAGCCACCCTGTAAATTAACAGTTTGGCAAAAGGAATTACTAGAATCAGCAGCAGTCTTAAAATGGAAAAATAACGATTATTGGAGCCCTTAATGACTCAACTAAACCCTTCATGGTGGTGGGCCAGCATTGCCACAGTCCAATGACTCCAACAAGTAAAAATGTAAATTTTCCATAATGTGGTTTGGGACATATTACACTTGAGAAGAAAAGAAACATGAGCAAACAAGGTCGGTCAGTTCTCAAACGCCATTGGTCATAACTCTACTTGTGCTCATTCAAGGATGACCCTGGGATAAATAGCACCAACAGCTGATTATTTTAGTTTATCTGTCTCTTTATTGATTTATTTTGTTTAATGATGTGATGTCTAGCTTAGGGAGTACACATGAAACTGTGAAGTGCTGAACAAGATGCCCTTACATCTTATATTTACTCAATGTTCGACATTTCAATTGTATGGGCTTCGATTTTTTGCCTTTTATCTCTTGCAGATTCAATAAAAATATTATTGGCAATATAGAGCAATTGATTCGATTTATACACAAACTGTACACACCCCAATGATAAAAATTTGGCCTTGTGCCTGTTCGAAAAAAAAAAAAAGAAGAGATATGAAAATTCCCAACAAATATTGCTGTTTGTATTCACTCAAACGAATCTCAACTCAACATAAAAAGACCTTAACTAACAAACAAACAAAATAAAAAATTTTTAATTAAATTAAGTAAATGAAAAAATAAATTTTATTTTACTTTTTACCACAATAGTTTTGAAAAAAAAAATATTGTGCAGATATTTCTTCTTGTTTTTTTTTTGGCTATTTTTATAGAGTTACTTTCAAAATGCATTCAAATTAATAACGATTAAATTGTCTGATTATCATGATGAATATAAACGCAATGAGAATACAATTGTATCTTCTGTATGGCATTGCATTTTACTCTTCGTTCTGATTGGCTATTTGTTACACTAATCTCCCGTACTTTGAGTAAATCTTCAATCAATTACTACCAATTACTAACTACCTCAATAAGAAAAGTAACCTCATTTGAAGACATGGAGTTTACAGTTTCTCTAATTACAAACCTAACTTCTGTCAAACATTAGTAATAATAATAATAATAATAATAATAATAATAATAATAATAATAATAATAATGATAATAACAATAACAACTTAACAGAATGGCTTCACATGTGGAAAAGTTTTAATTCTAAGCTTTGAAACTTTGGAATTTATCCAATGGCCTTTTCTGAATCTGTTTATTCTTTTTAATGCTTTTCTTCCCCCCCCAAAAAAATTTTTAAAACAAACAAACCACAGCAATAAATTATATTCCTAAATCAATGATGTAGAAATAATACACATTACTACATACATTCAGGAAGTCACACGCACACACACACACACACATATATATGTATGTAGGTATGTGTGTGTGTGTGTATATATATATATATATATATATATATATATATATATATATATATAACCACACACAAACACACATGTATTCTATAGATTCTACCAACAAGTGTAATTAATACTTTCAAAGGTTCATATACAATTAATTAAATATTTTGAAAAACATTTGAGATTTAAATCAAGAAAGGAGAGAAAACAACCAAATTTCTCTCAAAATCACACTTTTGCTCTCTCAAAGAAAGAAATCAAAAAGAAAGGACTTTCTAGGTGATGTGGTTCTAGATAAACTATATTTCAATAAAAGATAATGATCATATTTGAAATGTCTTTAATCTAGTCCACAAATGGGAAAGGCCTGGGGTTAAACAACATACCAGCATACAAAATTTATATCACTTTTCAGGAATATCAAGGTCCATAGAAGACTTGTTTGGGTAACTCAGAATGATATGTAGAATATTTGAACCTCCAAATTAAGAAGTGAATCTTCATAGCAACAATCTTGGACCCTCACAAAATCCTGGGTCAAGTATCTCATTATCGACTGCATGTGGATTCCTCCAATAGCCCCCAACATAATGCGGATATAGAAAATTACCAAAGAGCACCACTACGGTGACTTCTCCCAGCTGATTAACAAGAGAGCAAGAAGGTGGCTGCAGTATTGTGTCAGACACCCAACATGCACCACAGCCAAGTCATCATCTAGAAACCAACTCACAGGACATTAAAACGGTAATAAATATTTTCTGTTTATCACAGGTTTTGTTGGAACTCCTGGAGTCTTGCATGCATAACGGGTTTACTACCTGCAGCCTACGGTACCATGCTATCCATTCTTTTCAGCTATCCAATACTTTCCTGATTATTCTGGTCGTTCCAAGGAGGCAAACCTTTTGTTACAGTTCTACTGGACACTCTGTTCCAGTTTCCTTTATATTCCTCTTGATGCCTTCTGATATTATCCCCAAGAACCCAACAATAATTGGCGCTATCTTCACCGTCTTCCTTTTCCATAGCCAGGCATATTATCATTATCATTACTATTATTATAATCATCATCATCATCATTTTTATTATTATTATTATTATTATTGGGCCTCACCGAGGCGATGACTACTGACCGAGACCTTTGGAAATGTGCTGTGCGTGAGAAGACCCGGCAAGCCAAGTAAGATCGTTGCCAGTGCCCCTGGACTGGTTCTTGTGCGGGTGGCACATGAGATGCACCATTTTGAGCGTGGCCGTTGCCAGTACCGCCTGACTGGCTCCCGTAGGATTTTCAAGTGAGATCGTTGCCAGTGCCCCTGGACTGGCTTGTGCGGGTGGCACATAAAAGACACCATTTCAAGCGTGGCCGTTTTCGTGCGGGTGACATGTAAAAGCACCCACTACACTCTCTGAGTGGTTGGCGTTAGGAAGGGCATCCAGCTGTAGAAACTCTGCCAAATTAGACTGGAGCCTGGTGTTGCCATCCGGTTTCACCAGTCCTCAGTCAAATCGTCCAACCCATGCTAGCATGGAAAGCGGACGTTAAACGATGATGATTATTATTATTATTATTGTCATCATTATCATTATTCTCAAGGCAGTGAGCTGGCAGAATCATTAGCATGCTGGGAGAAATGCTTAGTGGTATTTTGCCTGTCACTACATTTTGAGTTCAAATTCCACTGAGGTCAACTTTGCCTTTCATCATTTTGGGGTCAATAAATTAAGTACCCATGAAACATTTGAGTCAATGCCACCAACTACACCCTGACCACCAAATTTCCTCTGTGTCACTGCTATCCAGCAGCTCCCTGACACTATATATACCCAGATTTTGCCACTCACTTCCCCTCACCTCTGTACTCTTTAATCACACTTCCTTCACAATCTCCTGGCATTTGAACTTCAAGGGTATGCTCTGGCACTTGCCACCATCTATATCTTTCTCTTCCTTTACTCAACCATCCTATTTATACTCTAATCCCTGTCCCCTATGAGTAGGCCTGGCATTTTGCTATCTCCCACTCTCTCTCTCTCCTTCCCCTGCACTTCCTTCAGGTTGGGTAACGATGAGTCTCCTTTGCGGCAGCACACCTATTTCTGTCTTCATTCCTGATATCTCTCTCTCTCTCTCTCTCTCTCTCTCTCTCCCTCTCTCTCTCCCTCCGGCCGGGTAACCTTGTACCTCCTCTACAGCAAGACACCTGTTTCTGTCTCTCTCTCTCACTATAACTTTTCATCATCCGACACAAGGTCACCTCCTCCAATGCACCCTCCCTTCTTCAAAGATTTTTTTTCCCTTTGTCTTGTAAGATACTTGGTAACACTGTCAGTGCAGGTGCCACTCAAAAACACCCACTCCACACTATAAAGTGGTTGGTGTTTAGAACGGCATCCAGCTGTAAAAACCTTGCCAAAACTGATCTCACCTGTATTGGTGCCATGTAAGAAGCACTGAGTCCACTCTGCTGAGTGGTTGGCATTAGGAAGGGCATCCAGCTGTAAAAGTCCTGCCAAAACAGTCACAGAAGTCTGGTGCAGGCCTCTGCCTAGCTGGTTCAAGTCAAACTGTCCCACCCATGCCAGCATGGAAGGCAGACGTTAAACGACAATGATGATTGCGTGTGTGGGGGGGGGGGTCTGCGTGTGTCCAACATCACTTGACACCTGATGCTGGTGTGTTTGCGTCCCCTGTAACCCAGCAGTTTGGCAAAAGAGACTGATAGAATAAGTACTAGGTTTACAAAGAATAAGTCCTGGGGTCATTTGCTCAACTAAAGGTGGTACTCCAGCATGGCCGCAGTCAAATGACTGAAACAAAAGAATTAAAATAATATGCTATGTCTCTTCCTGGTTTTCACTTGTGCTGACCAATCTCAAATAATCTTTAAATCTTTTTTATTTTTTCTTTGTTTCAGGCATTGGACCGTGACCATGTTGGGGTACCACCTTGAAGTGTTTAGCAGTTTAGCCGAACAAATCAACCCCAGTGCTTATTTTCTATGTTTGCTACCTAATCTATCAGTACACCTTGCCAAACTGCTGCATCACAGGGACGTAAACAAACCAACACAGGTCTTCAAGTGATGAAGGAGGGGGCAAACACAAGCACAAATACATACTCACACATACACACACACACATAAATATATATGTATATCAGGCTTTCACAGTTTCCATCCACCAAATGGACTCACACTGGTTTGCCTAGGGCTATAGAAGACATTTGCTCATGGTGCTGCACAGTGGGATTGAACCCCAAATCACATGGTTGCAAAGTGAGCTTCTGAACCGCACAGCCATGCCTACACCTGAAGACTTTCAAAACATTAAATGGAAAGGCCTAGAGAGCTGAACTAAATACTTAAAGTGGTCCCAAAATAATTGGAGAAAAATCCCTGTTAATATCAACAAAATAATAAAACAAGGATCAGTCACATTCTAGATTTTAATTTAATTGATTATAGAACATTCTATTAAAAATAATTAGCTTTGTGCCAAGTAAGAAAAGAAAAAAATGGCATCCAGTATATCTTCAGGATATCAATAACTACCAAAAGACAAAAAAAACAGTACGATACCATAAAAAAAAATGATTCCATAAAATTAACTTTATGAAATTCAGTTTGGCATGCTCATTTTATCAAGCCAAAAAATGAGATAACTTTGTTATCTAAAAGTTAGTTCAATTGTCATTAATGTAGCAAATTTAATATAATGGTATACAAGATGCATTAAGAACGAAAAATATTTTTAATTTTCCAGAATGCATAGAAAAAGATTTAGTGAAAGAAAGCAGAATTATAACTAAAATAGGGAAATTTTAGTTTCAAAAGCGAAAAAGAAAGGGATTATGAACTAAGAGACGGTTTTTCGTGCTTTCACATGAAGGAAGAGAAAATGTTTCCAAAATAGGAAACATGGATAGTGTACGCGTAATAATAATGAACTTATTGTATAGTGCTCAGATGCATTACGACTCATCAGAGAGTGTAGCTGAAGGTGCACAAAGAGCACTTGGACTATGCAGAGGACGTGAACCGTGAATAAGTCTTTCAATGGAAAAAAAAAAGGAAGGAAGGAAAGGAGGCAGTGAGCTGGCAGAATCGTTAGCAAGCCGGGCGAAATGCTTGGCAGTATTTCGTTTGTCTTTACATTCTGAGTTCAAATTCCGCCAAGGTCAAGTGTGCCTTTCATTTTTTCGGGGTCGATAAATTAAGTATCAGTTGTGTATTGGGATCAATCATATCGACTGGACCCCTACCCAAAAATTTCAGGCCTTGTGCCTAGAGTAGAAAAGGAAAAAAAAAAAAAATGAAGGAAGTGGGGGTGCGGGACATCAGGTGTATTGTTGAGACATATGTTAGTATTTGTATAGAGATTAAAATGGGGGAGGTGCCTTCCATCTAAAGCTGCCTTAAGTCAGTGAAAAATCTTGCCATTACACTGACAGTATTGTATTACTGGTGCTGTTTATAAAATAAATCCCCTATCGGTGTTTGGATACAAAATATAAAAGGATGGAACGAAGTCCTGTTCTGGATAAATATTTTGTTATTATTAGACAAAAATATAGGCGGAGGAGTGGCTGTGTGGTAAGTAGTTTGCTTACCAACCACATGGCTCGGGTTCATTCCTACTGCGTGGCACCTTGGGCAAGTATTTTCTACTATAGTCTCGGGCCGACCAAAGCCTTGTGAGTGGATTTGGTAGACGGAAACTGAACAAAACCCGTCGTATATATGTATATATATGTCTGTGTGTGTGTGTTTGTGTGTCTGTGTTTGTCCCCCCCCCCAACATCACTTGACAACCGATGCTGGTGTGTTTACGTCCCTGTAACTTAGCGGTTCGGCGAAAGAGACTGATAGAATAAGTACTAGGCTTCCAAAGAATAAGTCCTGTGGTTGATTTGCTTGACTAAAAGGCGGTGCTCCAGCATGGCCGCAGTCAAATGACTGAAACAAGTAAAAGAGTAAAAGAGTATAATTTTACATGTTTCAAACATTAGTACAGGTACCCTAGATTTAGAAAAGGTGCACAATATTCCTGAGTGTCGTACGAGGGAACTAAAAGGATTGGTGGCAGAAAGAGCATCTAAACATCAAACGGTGAAATAATACCTCAAAAGGGAATCATACCAAGTATGACTTAAAGTGGGATAGACTGTCATGTGACCCACAAGACTAACCCTTGCAGGGAAAATAACTTCAGAATATTTGATGTTGCTGTAGATTTTAGACATGGAAATATTAATGTTAAATAATTAGATATACTCTAATTATTTGATTAAATTTAAGGAGCCACTCCAGGTGTTCATAGTTCTTGTAAATAGAGTTTCAAATGGCATTCAACAATATTCAAAATTTTCAGGGTCTTTTGCTACAATATTTCTGTGGAAATACACACCTTCTTTCTTTTAGAATCGTGTATCCCAAAATAGACAAAGCAATAAATAATAACATGCAAAAATAAGGTAAAAAAATCCTTTAGATAGGAAAAGTCAAAAACTGCTCGACTCAATGTTAACAGCTTGAGATTCACCATTCCGAAAAAGAATTATTTCACACTCTTCGAGTTTATAGATTCTTATGACGTCAACAACGCTGCTATTGTTTTAATTGGTTTTGAAAATAATGAAGAATTTAGAAAAAAAATAACTTTGTCGTTATTAAGCTGGTGTTTGAAATCTAAATTAACATGGAATTTTAATGAAAGGTTTTAATTTAGATCACTTTAAAACAGGAAGTTTGTGTCGTAGAATGGTCTCAGTTGAGTTTGGCAGTAAAGAGATAAATGATGTTGTGTCTGGGGAGAGTCATATTGTCTTAATGCCTTATCATCTGACACACGCACTGGTTCAGTTTCCACTCATTTATTATTTATATTTTTTCTTCCAAAATTTTTGTTGCTTTTGCAACCTTATCAATGGATGGTAATGAAGATTTTGGAAGGAAAAATATAAATAACAAGAGCACTCAGAGAGTGCAAACCTCTGCCAAGGCAACACCAACGTCGTCTCAACAATTAGCTGGAGATGATTTTTAAAATGAGAATGTCTGAAATAGACTCGACTGCTCTCACAAACGAGAATATTAAAAATGAACCCGACCGCTCTCAAAAATTAAGTTAAAAAAACATGAAAAATAATCCAGTATCCTTGTCCAGTACCAGATCGATCCCAAAATCTAATCAGTCTGTGCTATTCATGAGGCCAAACATCCCTGAAAGTTTCATATGAATCCATCCCAGTGGTTCTTGAGATTTCTTGTCCACAGACAAACAAACAAACAAACATGACTGAAAACAATACCTCCGCCTTCGCTAAGGCGGAGGTAATAAATGAGTGGAAATTAAACCAGTGTGTGTGTTAGATAATAAGGAATTATGACAATATGACTCTCCCCAGACACAACACGGTTTGCTTCAACACATGAGTTCACATCAAGAATTTTGCCAACCAGATGCAAAAACAAAGATAAAAGATGAATTTTAATAAAATATAAACTTTTATGAGTGACTGCTTTGCAACGATGACTGCATGGAATTGTTTTTCTGTTACTGTACTGCTTATGGCCTTTATTTATTTCTGATGACTATTTTAACCCCTTCGTTGCCAAACCAGCTGAAACCACCTCTGGTTCTGAGTATAAATGTCTTGTTTCCATAAGTTTTGAATTAAAATCTTCCACCAAACCTTAATCACAATTAATGTTTCTAAAACCAGCTTAATGATAACCAAGTCATTTTACTAAATTCTTTCTTATATTTAAAATAAATTGAAAGAAGCACAGAGCATCTCAACAGAAATATGGTAACAAAGGGTTTAAAATATATAATAGAGAAACAATTCCTAGCCCTTTTGATACCAACCTGGCTGAAACCGGCTCTGGCTCTGTAGTACAAATGTCTTGGTTCCAAAAGTTCTGAATTAAAATCTTCCATCAAACCTTAGTCACAATTTATGTTCTTAACACTAGCTGAATGATAACCAAGTTATTTTACTAAATTCTTGGTAATATTTAAAGTAGTTGAAAGAAACACAGAACATCTCAACAGAAATACAGTAACGAGAAAGGGTTAAGGTGACAAAAGAAATGTTTTATATTGTGACTATATCTCTGGCACATGAATAACCTTTTCCTAATGTTGGTTGACAGCTGAAAATCAGATGCCTTTAATGGGAATTATATATCTGTACAAAGCAAATGCAAATAAAACTACAGGAACTGTGAACAAAGATTAGGATTACAGAATAAGTAGATTTAAACTTTTTTTTTTTTTTCAACTTCCAGTGTAGTTATTTCCCTGTCATCAAAAAAATGTCAATGTAACTCTCATATATACAAAGTGAGTATACTAGATGTAGGTATATATGTATGAATGCATTGAATGGTCTCCCCTCTCCTTCTCTCCATAAACATACATACATACATACACAAACATACATATATAAATACATACATAAACACACATACACACACACATACATACATAAATAAATAAATACAAACTTACATTACATATACAAATACATACATACATGACATACAAATACATACATACATACATACATACATACATACATACATACATACATACATGCACACATACATTACACATACAAATACATATGTACACACATACATACATTACATATACAAATACATACATGTGTGTGTGTGTGTGTATTCAAACAAATTTATACACACATATACACAGGCATACCAGCGTGTGTGTGAAAGAGAGAGAGAGAGAGAGCCAGTAAGAGAGAGAGAGACAGTAAGAGAGAGACAGCCAGTAAGAGAGAGAGAGCCAGTAAGAGAGAGACAGCCAGTAAGAGAGAGAGAGAGAGAAAGGAGAGAGAGAGAAAAGAGAGAGATAGAAAAGAGAGAGAGAGAAAAGAGAGAGAGAGAAAAGAGAGAGAGAGAAAAGAGAGAGAGAAAAGAGAGAGAGAGTTAGCAAGAGGTGGGGTTGGGGGGATTTGGGGTACTATCTGTTGACATAATTTCTTTGATGTTTTTTTCTGCCAATACCATTTCTGTTCCATCTGAACTGAACAACTATTTGAAATGAATGACAGAATGGCAGACTTCAGAGTTGAACAGTGGCTCACTTATTATAACAACAACATTTCTTATCAATTACGGAACTTATTCTATGCTTCCTAAATAAACAATTTCATTCCAGGCCACATTTAAAAATAATAATTTTCCAACGGACCTAAAGATTTATAGGCTTCTGCCCTCACACATTATCATCGTTTTGCATTCACTTTCCTAACCTCAAATGAGTTGGACAGAATCTCCATGGTCAAACCCCCTTCCTTTCTTCAATGCTCACCAGTTTCTAAGTAAAGTACCGTAAATCCTTGAGTATAATCCGCCCTTCAGTATAATGCGATTTTTAGGGGGGCTGTACCTCTGAAAAACCTAAACCTTGTGTATAATACGCACCCCTTCTCTACCTATATCTCAATATTGTATTCCATTCATCAAAGGTGAATTCCAAAAAAAACAAAAAAAACAAACACTAATAACATACTCCAAAAAATTAATCTCTTAGATAAAAATTTTTCATCAATAAAGCAGAGGCAGCTTTTACATATACGTACATATATATATATATATGTGTGTATAAGGGATGACCAATAGGTGGACATCCAATGTGCTAGAAAGAGGTAATCAACGACCCAACCACAAAGAAAAATAATGTTCTCCAGAAAAATTTCGCAAAACGCCAGAATAGGACAAAATGAGAAATATACAGAATAAAGAATTATCTATGGACTGCAGTTTCGAACATTAACATTTTACTTACGTAACAACATCCGTGTTCTCATCAGCATAAACATTCTAGAATCAATATAATTTGCAAAACTATACACAAATTGTCTTCATGAAACAAGACTTGAAAAATAGCCCCAATGTAATTGGTAGAACTATATGCATGGGTACAGGGGTCACTATGATTAGCAGGCTAATAACACGTGCAAATGATGCCCCTGTCCATTGACTGAAACTAGTAGACTAAAAGACTATACAAACATGTCCTTACACACATATATATAACAGCATAGATTATACACAAGCCCACATGCATACATACATACATACGGTGGTGGTTGTCTACCCCTTGTGCAGAGTTTAACCACTTCTGGTTCCTACACCTAACAACTATCATGCCATCTGATGTGGCTTTTTAAACCAGACAATGTTCTGAAAAGACACCCACACAGATTGCATATCCAATTTGGACCACCATGAGCTGCAGGTAAGTTCTGATCTTTTGTGCTTAAAATGTCTTTTGAGGCCTCCATTAGATTTGCAAATCTTCTGGCACACATTGCATTCAAAGGTGTGCACATATATACATACATACATACATACATACATACACATACGAGCACACACGCACACACATACACATATATATATATGTACATACATACCTGACGTTTAAAGATGATTGAGAGAATGTATTAATTGAACCAAAATGTTCGCAGAAACAAGATAATAACCCTTTAGGGACCAACCCAATTGACACTACAGCCAGCTCTTGTTAAAACAGAAAAAAAGCCATTCATTTTGAAATGTCCATATTTAAATAAAAAACCCTGCAAAATAGTAATTATATCATGGGAGAAGTTCTTTTAACCAAAACTGTTAAATACACTTTCCAGTTCTCAAGGTGGCAAAACTTTCATTAAAAACACTGACACCTAATAAAATATTTAAGAGAATTTCACAGGTTTTCAGTATGTTTAGTTGGCTGAAACTACCCTTCTTCAATGTGTTTGCTGCTGTTTCAATACATAGTCTCAGATGAAATTGCTTGCTAGACAAATACAACTCCCAACATTCTGTAGTAATTTTTTAAGTGAGATTGCTTTTGTTAAGTTACATTCCAAACAGCAGTATCAAATTGAAAAACTGTTAATTGCTTTAAAAATAAATAACTTCAAATTATTCATTATACTCAAAATCAATTGAAACTCATATTCCGGTAATATACCATTAGAAATATGGGAACAGAAGTGTTACCATATTTTTAATGGTAAATTGTTGATAGATTGATAAATGCTGACTACTCAACAAATATCCATTTGGCAATAAACAATTTTAACCCATTAAGTTACCATAATTCTTCTGAAATGCACTGACTTTGTTTCAATTAATGCTGAAAATAATTAAGAATTTAGTAGAATAATTTTGCCATTATTAAGCTAGTGTTTGATACTTGATTCAATATGAAATTTTGATAAAAGACTTTAAAACGGGAAGTTTGTATCATAGAACCAGGAAAGGTCTCAAGTGAGCTGGTTTTGAAAGGGTTCTCGTGAAATAATATCCAATGTTATTATAGTCAGTAATTTGAGACAGGGAAGAGAAATGGGCACTGACAAAAGCTTGAACCACATATCTATTGTTTACTAAATAAGAATAACTACAAACCACGAGTTATTCTATCTCCTCAGATTCATTTGTTTTACATCTGGGGGGGGGGGTTGTGTGTGTTGGTACAGGTTGGACTGGACGGAGACTTATTTTGAGTAAGTATTTAATGGCAGGACGCCCTCCACATAACCAAGTAAGAGATTTTTTTTTTTTTTTGTTTTATCTTTTTTCTCACCACACTTAAAAGCAGAAAGCAACAAGATGTAAAGATCACCAATAGTGTAAACAAATCACTTTTGTTCAGACAGTTTCATGCAGAGAAGTGAAAATGACAACTTCACAAACACACACACACACACTTTCTCTCTCCCTCTCTGAGCGTGATTGTTACCAGTGTCGCCTTCCTGGCACTTGAGCCGCAGCTTCGAGTTCCTAGCACTTGTGCCGATGGCACATGAAAAGTCATTTGAGCAAGATCGTTGCCAGTGCTGATGGACTGGCTCCTGTGCAGGTGGCACATAAATACACCATTTTGAGCATGGCCGTTGCCAGTACTGCCTGACTGGCCTCCGTGCCGGTGGCACATAAAAACACTCACTACACTCTCGGAGTGGTTGGCGTTAGGAAGGGCATCCAGCTGTAGAAACTCTGCCAAATCAGATTGGAGCCTGGTGCAGCCACCAGTCAAATCGTCCAACCCATGCTAGCATGGAAAGTGGGCATTAAACGATGATGATGATGATGATGACGTCCACGAATGTCACACACAAGGCATTAGTCATCCCAGACACTCGCCCAAGGTTCTACACAATCAAACTGTACTTGATTGTACAATTAGATGCAAAGTAAACCTCTTAGCCAGTATTACATCCTACAATTTCTTGCTGCTGTATGGCAATGCTATTTTTCTTCATCGGTCATTTAGGTCTTATTATGAATGCTTCATCTTAACCAACATAGCAAGGTTAACTAACAAGAAAAAAAATGGCATAATTTGAGGAGACAGCATGACAGGAACTCCACAATTTAATCAGTAATGTTGTCACCCGACAAGCAATAGGTAGGTGGTTAAAATTCCATTATGGTGCTGGCTTCACTTTCTGTCTCCAATACGTGCATATGATGTCTAATATCGTTTACATTAAAGTTTTAGCAGTCAATTAATAATTATAAAGATATTTAACATTAAAACTTACAAAAACCAATATAGATAATTGGCAATGGGCAACATGCAGCTGAAATTGAAATAGATTCCCACTACATTACAGATGGAATTAAAATAAAATCTCCAAATGTCAAAAATATCTTTATTTGACATTTGTGAATCACAAATGCAGAAAAGTTTTTCTTTCCAATATAATTCTATATCCAATAAATATTCTTAAAACTAGTAGTAGTAGTAGTAGTAGTAGTAGTAGTAGTAGAAGTAGTAGTTGTAGTAGTAGTTGTAGTAGTAGTAGTCGTAGTAGTAGTAGTAGTAGTAGTAGTAGTAGTAGTAGTAGTAGTAGTAGTAGGAAGAAGAAGAAGAAGAAGAAGGAGAAGGAGTCCCAACTGATATAAATGTATCTGTCAAGACCTACCAAAAACTGAGCAAGTATCAAGATCTTAAAATGGAAATTAGCAAAATGTGGAACCTGAAGACTAAAACAATACCTGTTATCGCAGGTGCCTTAGGAATGATAGCAAAAGGGGCTGATTGCTACCTAGCTCAGATACCAGGAAACCCCAAAATGGCAGAAATTCAAAAGATAGTGCTCATGGTATCTGCCCATATCCTATGTAATCTCAAATTTTAAAACAAACTTATAATTTTGTTATGTTTTTTAAAAAGGCATTCTCTAGAACAACACTATGGACAAAACCAAATATATGGCACCCAAGGCATAACACCAACATGAACTTCTAACTTGGTGTCTCTTGGGGTCTCTGGGTGAGACTTGGAGCCAACTTATACAAATACAAAGCAAAAGTCAAACATACAACAACAACAACAACAATAATAATAATAATAATAACAAATAAACAAAATAAAACAAAGCAACTAATCAGAACAGCAATAGTATTTCCCAGAACCATAAATAGAAATTGCTTTTCTTTTCTATTACAGATTTCTTTAAATAGATGTAAATGTAAATAAGTAGATGTAAATAAAATGTAATCAGAAATAAAACATAACTTAGGACAAACAGCTGCTCTACATATTTCCATTCCTCTACATATTTCCATGGCCGACCATTTCTCCTCCTCCATAAAATATATCAACACAAAATACACCTCCCCACTCCCCTTCTCCCATGCTATGATAAATACAATACTAAATTGAATGCCACACTTAGTCTTTCTGCATGGTTGATTATTGGACTCTACCTATTGTTGATAAATTCAACAACAGCCATCACCTGAAACATATTATCAACACAGGTGTTTTATTACTTTCTCACATTGTTTCTTTTTTTTTTGTTCTGTTTTTTTTTTGGTTTTGGTTTTTTGCTTTCTTTTTACCCCCCACCCCCACGGCCAATTTTCCACTTATCAAATGCAAGACAGCTTCTAATGAGAAAACGTCTACATTAAAGAGAAAAAAAAAAAAAAAAATCAACAAAACATTTGAGAATGCTGTGGTTTTTAATATGAGTTATGTTAAAGAAACATTTTCTCAAAATAGGTAAATAATATATATATTGCAAGATTTTGAGTTTAGATTATTAATAAAAAGAATTGTTAGAACGACACCAACATGAAAAGATCAAATGTTGGAATGACACCAACATGAAAACGACCAATTATTACTCAGTGTTTAAGTATCATTTTTCTTTAACCCTTTGCCTGTCCAAAGCATTTTTATAAGTTTAGAAAAAAATCTTAAAATGTCCACTAAATGAATATAAATATTTGCAGGACTATATACTCCTGCATACCCTTTATCGTTTTTTAAATAAAAAAAAAAAACAGTACAGTGTGATTCGAAAGGGATTTGGTTATTGTTTCTAACAAGGTGAGCAACAACATGCAGATTCCCTAGGGGCTCAAGAAAGAAAATAGAAATTTGTTTTTAAAAATAATTGTGTTTGTTTGGCTTGTGCCATTCCAAATTAAAATCAAGATTTTGGTGATGATATAACAAACAAATGCAAAATTAATGATTTCGTTAATTTATTTTGCAAACACATCCAGAACCGAAAATAAATTTCAGTTAATGTACACATTGTAATTTATTATCTAGCAATATATTAATTAATCTTGAACAAAGAAGAGGAAATAAACTGAAAATAAAGCTGTTTTAAAGGCCTAATACAGTTTAAGTTTTAATTTGATGAATGTAATTAACCAGAGTTTCATGTGTATTTATCAAGAGGCTAATTAATGGAATCTATAAACAGAAAGATACATATTAGAGTAAGAATTATAGATGGTGAATTGACAGAAATGTTAGAGTGTTGGATAGGATGCTATGCTTAGCTGTGTTAGTTCTAACCCGCAGCACACTGAGTTCAAACCCAGCCAAGGTTGGCTTTGCTATTCATCCTTTTAGGATCAGCAAAAAATTACATAAGGATGCTGTACAGTGAATTGGCAGAATTGCGTGAAAATCAAATCATACGTCCCGTGGTATTTGTTCATGTTCGTTGCATTCCAAGTTCAAATCCTACCTCAACCTACTTGAGTGGTTGACATAATCTGATTCCCAGTTTAGCATCGCCAGAGGGCAACTGGAGTGTCCTTCACAGAGAAGGTCCACTCTTCTTCAAACATTCAGGTCAGCTCTTCACATTAAAGATACCTTCTCCCCCTTCCACCAGTCTTAGAGGTACTGAAAAGGACCCCAGTCACTGCCATTCCCTTCCTGATTAAAAGATGAAGAGTTCAATTATTTAAATATTGAGCCTGGTGCAGCCTCCTGGCTCTCCAGTCCACAGTCAAACCATCCAACCCATGCCAGCATGGAAAACGGATGTTAAACAATGATGATGATGATGATGATATAAACATATCTAAGTTTAAGAACACGTCTTTAATAATATAATGATAAAGAATTGGGCCAAGAAATCTGAAACTTCGTGATTTCAAGAATAATTTCCTTGACTTGAATTAACGTTAGTATACTAAAAAACACAGTGGATACTTAGAAATCAAAATTATGTTGAAAAAAAAAACAGTTTGAAAGCAGTTAACTAAAAAAAGTCAACAATCGTTTACAGCATCAAAGGGTTAAATGAGTGCAAAAGGAAATATGGTTCCTCTATTCTCAAATATTTTAAACTGATATCGAATTTTCTCAACAAGTATGCATTTCTTCAAGCAACAAAATAGGGGGAGAGAAGGGAAAGGCGACAATCAATTTTTTGCATTTTTTAATATTTTTTCGATTTTTTTTTTTTTTTTTTTTTTTTTTGCATTAGTTCATAGTTAAATATGAAGTAGATGAAAATTCAGAATGCTATGAATAGCAATATTAGAAGCAGTTTTCTAATAAATGCTGCCATTTCTTCCGCTCGTAATTGCATCACTGATTTGTGTGTTTTCAAATAAATTGCTTATAGTGAACTTCTTACTTCTTAAAGGCAACATACAACAACAACAAAAAGTAAAACCAAAACAAAACAAAATGTGTATGTACATATATATATATATATATATATATATATATATGTATGTATACATACATATATACATAAATATATATAGATAGATAGATAGATAGATAGATAGATAGATAGATAGATAGATTGATCTAGATATAAGTAAAAAGCAATTTCGCTCCACAAAACATATTAATTTAAAATGAAGTACGTAAATGATAAGAAATGCAAAGTTTAAAATGTGGAGAGAAATGTGCTCGTCATTACTGATTAGTAATAAATTCCGGGTAAGAGCAATTCAATGAAAGAAACCAGCAGAAAAAAGAATGAAAAAAACAAAAGATGCCTATATCAGCAGAGGTATGTTTTGAAAATTGAAAGATATATGTCGAGGTCTGCTTCCGCATAATATTAGAGCATGCATATATGCATCTGCGAATATTAAGTAGAAGCAGATTTCCACATTTGTCTTTCAATTTCGAAGACACACTTTTACTGATGATGGGTTTTTCTTCTGCTTAAGATAACTGATTGTTTATAAGAAACAAGATAGGATATGAATGGACTGAGTTGGCTACTTAATAGCCTTAGTCAGCTCTAGTGATACAGAACCAAGGTGATGACTAATCACGTAGGTATTTTGGAAGCAGGTTTAATATTGTCTTAGATCTTGAACAAGGCATGCATCTGTCTTTTGATCATATCTGATGTAATACATCAGGTTCGTTATTTAATTTGAGGATGGCTTGAAAACTCATCTTTTAATTGAGCTATAAATCTAGCCAAGGGTTTGGGCAGTTGCCACTGGAAGTTTATGTGAGTGAGGTTCTAATCTCCAGTCATTCCTGATTGAGCAGAATTGTGGGGCATGTTGATTACATCGACCTCAGTGTTCAACTGGTACTTATTTTATCAACCCCCTGAAAGGAATGATAGGCAAAGTCAGCCTCAGCAGAATTTGAACTCTGAACATGGAGATGGGCAAAAGGTTGCAAAGCATTTTGTCCAGCATGCTAATGATTCTGCCAGCTCACCGCCTGACTATTGTTAATATATTATGTATTACATAATAATATAACCTGATTTTACAAACTATTTACGTAAGTAAATGGCAACTGATCATCATCATCATCATCATCATCATTTAAGATCCTCCTTACATGCTGGTATGTGTTGGATGGTTCGACAGGAAATGGCAAGCCAGAAAATTGCACCAAGCCCTGATGTCTGCTTTGGTATAGTTTCTATGGCTGGATGCCCTTCCGAATGCGAATTACTTTGCAGACCATGCTGGGTACTTTTTACATAGCAGCAGCAGCAGCAGCAACAGCAGCAGCAAGAAGGTCATCAAGTAACGTGCAAGACAAGGACCCCCGAACTGAGGGACAGAAAACAGAGTCTTGCATTAGAGGCGAAACATGGCTACCTCAGAAGGAGGAGAGTGAAGGGGCAGAGTGAGAGAGAGAGAGAAGAGAGAGAAGATGGTTGAAGTGATGGGAAGGTGGGCAGCGGGGTGATTTCTCCAGGTTTCAATGAGGTATATATATATATATATATATATATATATATATATATATATATATATATATGGCGTTAGGAAGGGCATCCAGCTGTAGAAACTCTACCAAATCAGATTGGAGCCTGGTGTTGCCATCCGGTTTCACCAGTCCTCAGTCAAATCGTCCAACCCATGCTAGCATGGAAAGCGGACGTTAAACGATGATGATGATGATGATGATGATGATGATGATGATATATATATATATATATATATATATATATATATATATATATATATAGTGAAGTGGAGTAGGGATTGGGGAGGGTGAGTGTGTGGGTGAATTCATGAGAATGCAAAAGGAGAATGGCAGCTGGAGAGAAAGAAAGTAGGCAGAGGAAGTTGCACGAGGAAGATGTGTTCTAGAAAAGAGATTCTTCAAATCAAACTGAGGAAACTAAGTTTCTATAGCTTTAACAAATTCTGGTAGTGTCTGTCAGTCAGAACTCGTCACTGAAGTGTTGCAGTTTATTTGGTGTCAGGATGGGATTTGATCTGGGGTAGTTTTCTACCCAGACGTCTCCTGCTCAAACAGTCCAAACCATGCTTGGATGGAAGGCAGACGTTAAACGGTGAGATGTTGAATGCCATGTAGTAGGACTGAACCCAGTATATACATACATACATACATACATACATACATATATATATGTCGATGACAGCAGTAGCTTCCAGTGAAAAAAAGGGCTTGAGTTGTGACGAGTAATCCAACTTATGCTTGCATAGAAAACAGGTGGATGATGATGAGGAGGCGGATATGTGATAATATATTCACCAAATTTGATTGACAAAAACTTCTCAAATATTTTTTCATATTATCTAAAATGCAAGAACCGCATGTAACAACGATACATTCATAACATAGAAAAGAATGGACATGGTTAGAATATGAATGAAATACTGAATTCCAAGTGATGGAAAATAAGACTGATACCATATATTTATAAGTAATTCAATGAATACATGTAAAGAGCAAGGTAGAGGGGGGGGGGGGAAACGAGGACACAAAAGACTTAGTAAAAGAATGCAGAAAGTGAAGAATTTCTAAGCTATTTTTGGAGAGTTAGTGTACACAAAATGTTATAAGAAGCATTAATGGAGACACGAGTTTAGAGAATATAGCTAGGCATTCCTGAGGTAGAAGCTATTGCAGAATCAGCAGATTTGTGATAAGAGCAGTCATTTGAAGGGGAAAAAAAGCCAAAAACTCAAGTAATGTGATTGAGAAATCATAGTTGAAGCTTAAAGAGAAAAGGTAGGAAAAAATATAAACGGTAGAGAGAACTAAATACTGAGGCTATACTGGAATAGATATTGCTGTAATTTTAAAGAGGCAAAGCCTAAGTTTTATAACATAGTATGATGACAAGGATGCTGTGCTTGGAATTGCAAAGTATTGCGCCGAGTAAAATTGGTGAAATTTGTATCTTATAATGATATGGTTGTTCTAGCATTCATTTACAGTGAAGCAAAGTGTCATTATAGTAGGCTGCTCGAGAAGATGGATAAGACAAAGTGAATACATGCCCAATTGAGTCAGCTCTATGCAGTGTACATAATCAAGTTAAAATGGATATAATGTGGTTTATATTTCTATTGAGGCAAGTGGAAGAAATAGTTAACATCAAAAGGATTTTTTCTGTAATTTGATAATCTAGAAAATCCACAGAGCATTCGTATATTCTATATTCAAGATGGGATTAAGTAAGATAAAAGAAGACTGTGCTGCATCAAATGAAAGAAAACACTAAGGTAAGGATTAGTGGTAGATTTAATGATAAATGTGTGATATGTGTTATTATCAAATCAAAAATCTTCTTAATACTTGACTCTGAAGCATTCAGAGAAATCCAATATGATTCTGTTTGCCGATAATCTGTTTCTGATAATCAAATCAATAATGACTTCATTTGAATTGCTAACAAAATCTTGCAGGCCATATTTCTTGCCATTTCAAGAGAGAAAAATTTATGTAGTCAAACAATGCTATCAACATAGCAGACAGAACCTTTGTCATACATGTTTGTCCTGTCAGCTGCACAGAGACCACATACAAGAGTGTGTTCACAACAGAGGACAGGCTTGAGTAAGAATATCATCTAAAGAATGGTGTATCCAAAGTTATATGTATATAGGAGGGGAAATAAGAAACTTGGAGACAAATGTCTGACTAAAAAATACATTTAGCAAAGGTGAGCAAAATAAGTTTTAAATGGATTATCCAATGAAAAGATCATCATCATCATCAATTCTTTTACTTGTTTCACTCTTAAAAATCATGGTAGAGGCTTTGGTCTCAGGACCACTCATGTCTAGAAACTGAGGTTAGGAGTAAGCAAGGGCATGCTCCCCGTAGAAAATCCAGCTCTAAAAAAGCCTCATGATAACAAAGGAGAATTAGCACCAGCCAATCAGCCAGCCCATGGGTTGGGGGGGGCTGCACCTGCCTACCTCAGTTGCTATGACATTGAGGTAGATCCGGCCACCCACATTAACAGGAATAAAACCCAGATTTAAAACACTGGATGATGATGATGATGATGATGACTCAATGGATTGCGGCTAAGCTGGAGTACAGCTATGAATGGTTTAGGTAGACAAATTGACCATTGTACATTTTTTCCTTCGTTTTTGAAGTCTGATGCTTCTACTAGTTTCGGTTTTGCTGGACAACTAATTTATAGGAATGTAAAGAAATACCTTCACATTTATCTCCTCCTGGCTCCACCTCAATCAATTCCACCCTCTCTTCTAAAATATGAGGAACCAGGTAATTCCTTTACAACAAGAAACACGCTCTGCTCTGACTTCTCTTCTTACACTTTAGTCCCCGCCCCTCCGTCTAGTGTAAAGCTGTCTCTCTCAGGGTTGGCAGTCTCGCAAGCTGCATGGTAACCTCACTAGTGCAGGTGGCACAAAAAAAAGCATGCGGTCCATGCAGTGAATTGGTTGGTATTAGAAAGGGCAACCAGCTAAAGAAACTATAAGAAAAGCAAACAATGGAACACAGTACATCCTTGAACCTGTTGGATTCTGATGAACTACACACACATTCAATTTTTTATGCTGGCATGGGTTAGACATTTTGACTGGAGCTAGTAAGCCAGAGAGATGCACCAAGCTCCAATCATCAGTTTTGGCTAAATTTCAATCACTGGATGCCCTTCCTAATGCCAAACACTTTACAGTGTGTCCTGGGTGTCTTTTACATGACAGCAGCAAAGGTGCTTTTAAAGTGTCACCAGCTCTGGCCACAACCATGATTTCACTTAGATTGTCATGTCTTCTCAAGCCCAGCAAATCCCCAGAATTCTCAGTCATTTGTTGTCCCTTTCATGAGACCCAACAACTAAAGATCATATTTCGCCACCTGAGTTTACCTCTTACACAGGTTCGTTCCACAATTAGAGACAGGCATTTCTTTACGCAGCTATGTTATGATTTTTCGCAACCACTTTTCATTATCGAAACGCAAGAAATAGTGTCTTTTATTGTCGTTGCCCTGTCCACAAATTATCCAGTTGCTTTGTACTTTCAAGGATGAGCGGTAAGAAAACTTCCTCAAATGCAAAAACAGGTGGGCTTAGCAGCAAGAGGGACATCTGGCCATGAAAATAATGGCTCAACAATATGTATCAACATAAACCATGAAAGTAAGGGAAAATACTTGTAAAATGAGCAAAAGCAGATTTGACAGATTTCCATAGAAGCATGGATAAACAGATTATATATATATATATATATATATATATATATATGTATGTATACATTTTTTTGTGTATGTATATGTGTATATTTACATATATACATTTTCCATGTGCGTACCTGAGATATATACACACACACAAACATATATATATATATTGTATATATGTATATGTATGTAAATATATTTCTATACAATTTGGCCTACCAAATTCCAATTACACGGGTTCTATCAACCCAAGGAGGTCTATGACAATGACACTATCCTACGGTGCCATGCACAGCAAGATCAAAGCCGCAGCCACATTGCAAATAAAAAATGTCACTCTGATATAATATTATTATCTTGCTTGTTTTTAAATTTGTTATTTCTTGCAAAACTAACCCTAATCTATGTAATATCACATGAAACCAGAATTTCTGATGTGATATTTGTTTAGATTTATTGCACCTAATATAATAACTTGAGCGATATTTTTTTAACAAATTCTCCATCAAAATATTGAGGTTTAGCATGGGCAACATTTTATGATGCAATAAAAATGTGCTTAGCGATTATATCATTCCTTTTATTGAACAAAATCTCCTGGCTATATACTGAGTGATTATTTTAACAAGCTAACTTACTCTACTGTAAGGTATTAGAAGTTAAAGGTTCTAGTTTTAAAGCTTAAATGGAATATTTCGTTGCTTCAATGGACTCTAAAAAATGTGGCTTTATTTCATTTTGTGTAGACATTTTAGATACGTTCATTTATTTCTGTTTTTTTTTGCTCGCTCTTGAATTTGATTTTCTGTAATAGTGAGTGGTAAATGAATAGGTACAGTTGACGTATCATATTATGTCTGGATGTCATTGCAGTTGCCAGCCCTTGCAAGGAGCTCTTCATTCTGAACATCTTCAAAAGCATTTAGCAACCGGATGATTTGTCAACAGGGCAATGACAAAAGACAACACTAGACTCAGCTCTTTGATCACAGAGTGTAAACATTCTCACAGACACGTGCATATACGTGGCTATGTATTATATAAGGACATATAAACATACATATAAATGAAAAATCAAAAGGAATACAGAAACAAGACAAAAAGAACAAAAGACAAATAAACATGAAAATCCTCTCAACAGCCATGGCAACCAGACTCAATATTGTTTCAGCATGTTTAAAGTCTGAAGACTTTATATTTCATGTTATTGCTCATCTGTTTGTACCAGTGATATAGAGAATATCAATGAGGTGATGGACAAACATGGCCTCTAAACGGCAACATACAAGCAGGACGCAAAATTATGGATAAAAACAATACAATAACAGAGTGTGTGTGTGTGTGTGTGTGTGTACACATATATGCATACACACACTCATATACATAAATACACAAGTATACACACAAACAGGGGTTTGTTTGTCTCTCGACCAGGTACAAGAAAAAACAGCACTCACTGAGCATTTATATATATATATATATATATATATATATACACATACACACTCACATACATACACACATAAACCATGGGCGTCTCAACTAATATTCTTACAGTTTTGCCAATCAATGGCTTTTGACTGCTACTTCTTATCTTATCGATTCCAAAAGAATAAAAAAGCAGAGTTAACGTCAGTCAGATTTGAACTCAGATCACACAGCACTGCTTGTACTATGAAGTACGTTACTTCAAAGTACAAAACAAAGATGTTTAAAGAAAGATTAGTAGTGCAAATGCTGCAAGCAATGGGTTATATTTTAATAATAAATCCCTGTTCACCAGTGACAATAATTATCACAATACTTAATTAATAGACAGAGTGTATCTAATTAAAAAAATACATATTCTTTATGAGTTTCTGATAAATTCACTATTGTTGCTAGGAGATTACATCTTACTTAGATTAGTTAATTCAAAACTCCGCTGTCAAATGTACAATAAAGTCTACAGGCAAATAGATTAACAGACATGTAATATATAATTTCAAGAAAATTAATTTATTTTCTTTCATAATTTGTTTTATGTGGCAAAATATCTCTTTCATTCAAAGAAAATGGGAAATTGCCTTTTATCATTAAAAACGAACTTAATAGAATTTGAATTTTGAATTTCAAATCTTCAGCTCAGTAAATTCTTTAAATTCTTTAGGGTGTTCTAAAAGACAAAGATGTTACATACATGCTGCCTTCTTTTTATGTTAAGTAATCCAGCACTATTCAGACATCAGCATTATGCAGTTATGCACTAATGATAATGTCCGTGTTTATTTTTCCCCACCCCCACCATACATCTTTATTCATACCAAGCGAAATTGACTTATTTTGTTTTTCCAAAGTTAAACATTCTTTATTCTGAGACAATATGTCTGTTCTTCATACATAAACATAGATTTACAACACATTCTGATCAAAGCCTTTGATGGGGATTTGATAGATGGAAATTGAAAGAAGCCCATCATCATCATCATCATCATCACCATTTTAATGACCACCTTTCCATGCTTGCAAAGATCAGACGGAATTTATTGAGGCAGGTTTTCGACAGCCAGATGCCCCTCCTGTTGTCAACCTTCATGTGCTTCCAAGTGAAATCATATTTCTTTATGGCCAGAGAAGTTTTTGCAGAGCACTGGGAATGATTGACACTGCTTGTATAACAGTGACAATCGTTTACAACAACCACACCCTGTTAAGATAACAAAACACAAGCATGCATACACTCATATGCATTTTTATCTTTTTTCTTTTTTGTTTGATTCAGTTATTAGACTACGGCCATGCTGGGGCAATGCCTTGAAGAATTTTGGCACATTGGATTGACCCCAGTACTTACTGTTTTTAAGCCTATTTATTCATTCTATCAGTTTCTTTAGCTGAACTGCTATGTTATAGGGACATAAACACACCAACAGCAGTTGTCAAGCGATAATGGCGGACAAATGCAGACAGACAGACACACACAGATATAGATATACATGCATATACAAGAGGCTTCTTTAATTTCTGTCCGCCAAATCCACGATCAGTCTAAGGGTATCATAGAAGACATTTGCCCAAGGTGCTGCACATATATACATACACTCACACACATGGTTTCATATATATGACCGCAGCCACTTGGCTGAAACACATAAATAAATAAAAAATATATATACATATATATATATATGTATATATATATATATGTATACCGTATCTATTCTATCTTCATCAATCATTTTAAATTACATTTGTTTACTTTCGTACGTCTGCTCTATATCATTTTGTTCACTCAAGCCCTAATTCTCTGCAAATTTTGCGGGTGCTGCCGATATATGAAGTTCTTAGTCTTATCATTAAAGGCATGAAATTGTATATTAACATTTCGGCTGATAACTGGTGAAGAATTAGGATCCTTCTGTGTTTGTCATATGTGTACATTTTTTAGTATTTAATGCATTTTTCATATATATATATATATATATATATATATATATATATATATATATATATATATATATATATATATATAAGTTTCTTTCAGTTTCCATCTACCAAATCAATTCTCGAAGTTTTAATTATTATAGGATTATTACAGTCAAAAATACTCACCAAGGCTGCCACACACTGCTTAGATAGAGAGATGCGACACTAAGGAAGGTAAAACTAACAGTAATAAGTCTTATCGTTGTTGGTTAGCCCAGGGTATCTTTGATTATGCAGACCTATAACTGAATGTGTTTAAACTGTGATGTTCTTATCTTTTTAGATATAGAGCATCTTATCGAGGCACTGGTACTAGAGAAGGTGAAGACATGACACTCTTTCTAGCACTGGTGTTATGATAAAAAGCACTAGAAATGGCAAAGGGGTTAGTGATATAAAGGGCATCCAGTTGCAGAAACCAGGCTGAAAATGAAATGGATGAGCACCATTTCCAGTAAGAACTGATTAAGAGTGATAATTCATCCAATCCATGCCAGTGGGGAAAGCAGTTGCAAAACCGAGGTGATGATAATGATGGTAGTGGAACTACATTATCTTAATGTGCTCTTCCATTTTCAATACATGATTTGGAGGAAATATGGTTGCTATTTGGAGCAAGTCAAGCTAACAAGATAGAGGCTCTTTCCTGACCTCACAATTGTTGATTCCATATACTGCACACTGAATTCAAAGTAGAAAAAAAAAGGTTAAATTAGAAGACAACAAAAATTCTGACATTATTTACAATGGATGGATACGTGTCCACATCTTGTTTGTTGTTATCACAACATTTCAGCTGGTGTACTCTCCAGCCTTCATCAGGTGTTCTGGTGGAATTTCGAACCCAAACTTTTATTTGACTGATGGGGTACACTGTTCTCATTCCTAAGCTATGGTGCAGATGTTATTTTTCTGTTGATATTACTTTTCAAGTCCCTGCTTGGGATTGAACTTAGAATCTGAGGGTTAGAATCTAATGAGAGCAAAAGACAAGATTGCAGTTACTCTGGGTTATATAAAGTACTACTTTGTCATCCAGTAAAAGAAGGTGGGGGGGAATCATTTAATGCAAACTTATAATATTGCTGTTTCATCTTGTTTCAGTCACTGGACTGTGGCCTTGCTGGAGCACCACCTTGAAGATTTTCATCAAACTGACCACAAAATTTACGTTTTCCTTGCTTTTTTAAAGTCCAGTATTTATGCCATCAGGTTCCTTTCCTGAATCGCTAAATTATAGGAACACAAACAGTGGGTATCAAGCAGGGAAGGGGGGGGGGGGGGGGGGGAAGCACAACACATGCATATATATAACAGGCTTCCACACAGTTTCCGTGAAAAAAATTCACTCACAAGGCATTGATCAGCCTAAGGCTGTAGTAGACAAACAACACTTGCCCAAGGTGCTACACACACACACACAAAAAAAAAAAACAATCCTAACAAAGAAAACAACAAAAATTCCAACATCTAAATATTTTTTCTTCATTTCTTTCTTTTTTTTTTGTTATGTGACAAAAGGATCATACTCAAGATGTTCCTCCACCTATCTTTTTTTTACCATTTTTTTGTCTTTTCCTGAAACAAATGTTCAGACAAAACTTATGACTAAAAATATATCTCTTGTCTATGGCTTAAAAAATATTTGAAAATCTCTCTTTTTTTCTTTTTTCTTTTTTTTTGGTTTTACTGTCAAGACATAATAGCGTCAAAGTTGTTTGTTCATAACAAGAGTCTTTTTCCTTTACCAAATATACTCTGCACTCTAAGTTCTATGAGTAAATTTCTGATCAAACATAAAATGAATGAAAGAAATACAAAAAAATATACCATTTTTTAGCAAGCATTTTTTTCTGCTTTTTAGCAAGATTTTTCACATATTTCTCTACATTTATTTATTTTATTTATTTATTTATTTATTTTTTTTGCAACTAATAAAGAATTGGAAGAGGCTGTTTATCAGGAAAGGATTCCAAGAAAAATTCTGTTACGAGGAGGTTAATAAGAATAAATCAATTCCACATGAAATCCAATCATGATTAGTGATGCAGGAATGCAAGAAGAAAAAAAAAGGGTGAAATACATAAGCATTATAAAAATTAAAAATACATCCTTAACAAAAAAAAAAAAACAAAGAAAATATGGAAACAAAATAGATTATTTTTCAGAATTAGTTTCATTAAAAATCTCACCCAAAAAATATTCTTCTGAATATACTCATGGAAAGATGTAAGTAAAGAATAAATTCTTAGGCGACAAGAAAATATTTGCATAACTTGTTTTGTCATAGAATCTCTTTATAATGTTATTGATGTTATTGGGGGGGGGGGGGGGGATTTGTTAAAATATGTTCTAATAACTTTACGTGTTAGAAAATTACTATTTTTACATCTCACAACGTGAGATATTCAGCAACAGTACTTTGTAGTAAAGATTGTTTACCAACATAACATGGCAGTCCTGGTTTAGGACGAATGTTGCTGTAATTTAGCCCCAGGAGACATCGTTTCCAGCTGGCTATACGATACGATCTGTGTCCTTCTTTTTTCGAACAAGGGAATCTAGCACCCCCACTCAGCTCAAAACAATATCTGTGTATCGCAATTTCCAGATTATTTCCCTTCATCAGTACAGAATGATTGTTTGGCTAGAGGTGGTGCTGTCAAATTCCTGTTCAAAATATATAGTTTTCAAAGTGACAACTAGTCACTAATTTATAAATTCGAAAATTATTATTCTAAATCTCACAACGAGAGATATTCAGCAACAGATGTTGTTTTGAGCTGAGTGGGGGTGCTAGATTCCCTTGTTCGAAAATATAAGGACACAGATCATGCCATATAGCCAGCTGAAGTCAATGTCTCCTGGAGCTAAATTACAGCAACATTAGTCCTAAACCAGGACTGCCATGTTATGTTGGCAAACAATCTTTACTCCAATTTTACATGTGTTTTATCTTTTACTCATTTCATACACTGGACTTCAGCCATGCTGGAGCACTGCATTGAAGGGTTTTAGTCGAACAAATCAACCACAGTACTTGCTTTTTATTTGTTTTTCTTTTTGTTTTAAGCCTCGTACTTATTCTATCAGTTTTTTTTTTGTTCAACTGCTAAGTTATGGGAATGCAAATAAACCAACACCAGAGGTCCCGCAGTTGTGGGGGAGAAACACATACACGACAAGCTTCTTTCAGTTTCCATTTACCAAATACATTGACAAGGCTTTAGTCATCCTGGGGCAACACAGCAGAAGACACTTGCTCAAGGTGTCATGAAGAGGGACTGAACCGAGAACCATGTGGTTGGAAAGCAAACTTCTGACAGCTCGGCAACAAAACTTTCTGACAAATCCACATCATTAGCTTAAGTAGCTAATTAGTTAACTGCATGAATAACAGACGTTAATTGATGATGGTGGTGGTGGTGGTAGTGAATGGTGATGATGATGATGATGATGATGAAGATGATGAAGATGATGATGGTGGTGGTGATGATAATGGTGGTGGTGATGATAATGATGGTGGTGGTGATAATGATGATGATGGCGATGCTGGCAATGATGATGATGATGATGGTGGTGGTGGTGATGATCTCTCAACACAACACTGTGAGGATCAACACACAAAAGGGTTCACAGTTAGCCAGAACAGATTCCATTTGCCCCAAACAAACGAGCTTCATGGCAATCAGAAGAAACAAGATACAGTGAACAAAGGTGTTCTGGGAGTTATCTAGCAATAAACACACACACACACACACACACACACACACACACATACGATCCCTAGTTCCATCGGTGATTTATTTGTGCATAGCACGATAATAATAACCAAAGAGAAAAAAAAAAAAAAAACAGCCAACAAAAGCGCAAGCAACAACTAAAGGCATTTAAAGCAGACCGTAATAAGCGCAACACAAGGAACTGCCTATAATACAAGAGAAGAAGACAACAAAATCCCTTTGATGGGATTGGAACACTTCAACACTAAATACGAGATTAACAGATTAATCTCATATAAGCTATAATTCCAGTATAAAAACCCAAAACAGATACCGATATAATATGACAGATAAAAACAAAAAATAAAAAAGGTGGAAGGCTCTTAACATACATTACATAAACAACAACAACAACAGCACTACCACCATCGCTGCCGCTGCCACCACCACCACCACCACTGCATAACATCCATTTTCTATGCTGTCATGGGTTGGATGTTTTGGAAGAATGAATTTCATGAGTCAGAGAGAAACTCATGCTCAGATGACAGTTTTGTCACAAGTACAGCATGCTCTACGTCCTCCTAGTCTTCTCTTTCACAACGGGTACCACCAGAAACTAAGGGTTAATCTTCAATAAACTGGACAACGTACGGAATGCAGCATGTCCTTAGTACAGTGTTTCTCAACATTTTTACCCTAGCATAACCCTTAAAATAAATTACATATCTCAAGGAACCCCTGCACAAAAAAAATTATACACCATATCTTTCTTATCATAGTTCACATGGTAAATATCATATATATATATATATATATATATATATGTCCGCTTTCCATGCTAGCCAACAAAGAGTGTAATGGGTGCTGTCATGTGCCACCGGCACGGGTGCCATTTGCATGACACCAGTATCTGCTACGACTGCGATTTTGTTCGGCTTGATGGGTCTTCTTCTCAAGCCTGACATAATGCCAAAGTCTCAGTCATAACCTCTCAAAAGGAGCTCGGCCACTTTGCCTCCATGAGGCCCAACACTCGAAGTTTGTTTCACAATATTTGTTCCGCAATATTTTGGGAAGCCTGAGGTTGTTGTAGAATATACTCGCTAAAGGTACATTAACATATGGTACCAATTGATTAATGCTAATACACAGTCACTCACTACCTTAATCCTTTTGATATGAAACCACTTGAAAGTTTCCTTGGTTCTATAATAAAAACTGTATTGATCTTTAATCATGCAGGTGACTCTGAAAATGTTGTGCTTATTTGTTCACACGGTTTAGAATTAATCATGCAGTACCTTGTAGTTTCAAGCTTTAGATGATGCGGTTATTTATTTTAAAATTATATTGTAGAGTAGGTGTGAGAGGCCAGATCTGGCCAGGGCTGGATATAGCCAGTTTAAATGCTAATGAGTTAGTGCCATCTAAATTAAAAACTTGAATCAAAATTTCAAGTTAACGTTTAAAATAAAGATGAAGAAATTAATATTTCTAACGCCATTATTGTTTATTAGCTGACTCAATGCAGTCAAAAATTATGGCTAATTGTAGTAATTTATATATAAATAAGGTACAAAATAATCACACATACAAACATTCACATACTTCCTTGTACATGTACATATATACACACATACAGTCACACAGAGTTGAAACGCAGTTTGATTTTTCTTTTCAGTGTTGAACGTTCACCATCCCACTTCCATTGCACACACACACAGACACACAGACACACACACATTCACATGACTCCCTTTTACACACAGACACACATACACACACACACATTCACATGACTCCCTTTTACACACAAACACACACACATTCCCATGACTCCCTTTTACACAGACACATACACACACACATTCACATGACTCCCTTTTACACAGACACACATACACACACACATTCACATGACTCCCTTTTACACACAAACACACACACATTCACATGACTCCCTTTTACACACATACACACACACATTCACATGACTCCTTTTACACACAGACACACATACACACACACATTCACATGACTCCCTTTTACACACAGACACACATACACACACACACATTCACATGACTCCCTTTTACACACAAACACACACACATTCCCATGACTCCCTTTTACACACAGACACACATACACACGCACATTCACATGACTCCCTTTTACACAGACACACATACACACACACATTCACATGACACCCTTTTACACACAGACACACATACACACACACATTCAAATGACTCCCTTTTACACATACACACATACACACACACATTCACATGACTCCCTTTTACACACAAACACACACACATTCACATGACTCCCTTTTACACACATACACACACACATTCACATGACTCCCTTTTACACACAAACACACACACATTCACATGACTCCCTTTTACACACATACACACACACATTCACATGACATCCTTTTACACACAGACACACATACACACACACATTCAAATGACTCCCTTTTACACAGACACACATACACACACACATTCACATGACTCCCTTTTACACACAAACACACACACATTCACATGACTCCCTTTTACACACATACACACACACATTCACATGACACCCTTTTACACACAGACACACATACACACACATTCAAATGACTCCCTTTTACACATACACACATACACACACACACATTCACATGACTCCCTTTTACACACAAACACACACACATTCACATGACTCCCTTTTACACACATACACACACACATTCACATGACTCCCTTTTACACACAGACACACATACACACACACATTCACATGACACCCTTTTACACACAGACACACATACGCACACACATTCAAATGACTCCCTTTTACACATACACACATACACACACACATTCACATGACTCCCTTTTACACACAGACACACATACATTCACATGACTCCCTTTTACACACAAACACACACACATTCACATGACTCCCTTTTACACACATACACACACACATTCACATGACTCCCTTTTACACACAGACACACATACATTCACATGACTCCCTTTTACACACAGACACACACACATTCACATGACTCCCTTTTACACACAGACACACATACATTCACATGACTCCCTTTTACACACAGACACACACACATTCACATGACTCCCTTTTACACACATACACACACACATTCACATGACTCCCTTTTACACACAGACGCACACACATTCACATGACTCCCTTTTACACACATACACACACACATTCACATGACTCCCTTTTACACACAAACACACACACATTCACATGACTCCCTTTTACACACATACACACACACATTCACATGACTCCCTTTTACACACATACACACACACATTCACATGACTCCCTTTTACACACAAACACACACACATTCACATGACTCCCTTTTACACACAAACACACACACATTCACATGACTCCCTTTTACACACATACACACACACATTCACATGACTCCCTTTTACACACATACACACACACATTCACATGACTCCCTTTTACACACATACACACACACATTCACATGACTCCCTTTTACACACAAACACACACACATTCACATGACTCCCTTTTACACACAAACACACACACATTCACATGACTCCCTTTTACACACATACACACACACATTCACATGACTCCCTTTTACACACATACACACACACATTCACATGACTCCCTTTTACACACATACACACACACATTCACATGACTCCCTTTTACACACAAACACACACACATTCACATGACTCCCTTTTACACACAAACACACACACATTCACATGACTCCCTTTTACACACATACACACACACATTCACATGACTCCCTTTTACACACATACACACACACATTCACATGACTCCCTTTTACACACATACACACACACATTCACATGACTCCCTTTTACACACAAACACACACACATTCACATGACTCCCTTTTACACACATACACACACACATTCACATGACTCCCTTTTACACACATACACACACACATTCACATGACTCCCTTTTACACACATACACACATACATTCACATGAATCCCTTTTACATACAGAGACATATACTCACACAGAGCTGAAATGCTGTTTGATTTTTTTTTTCACCATAGAACTTCCATCATCCTACTACCAAGTTTGCCATCACCCCTTTCTTTCTCCTTCATATGTTGTGACAGAGAAATACACAAGAGTATTATTATAGTAGATATTTAATACTAGTCAGGCTACTTCTGCCAACATCTTTGGACAATTCTACAATGTAGCAATGCCTCTCCAGCTGGATCTCTATTATGTTAAATTCCTTCATGAATACCATATCTTTTATACAACACACAAGAATCACCGGCCAGTAACAACAGATTTCTATGAACTCTTTGAATACATTTTTTAAATTATTTTATTTCAAAAGAAGGTTTTTTTCCGTAAAATATTACAGTGTCATTAAAGAACCTACATAAGGTTGTTTAATGACATCAACTACATGTTTTCTCTCATTCTTCACCCAAATTCCTCATTTTTTTTTTTTTTTTTATCCTCCAAACATTAATGTCACCGAGATACATTGTAAAGCTTCATGCAAATTACAATAAAATTAATCATCTTGATGCCAGCCTATCTGATTCGATGATACCGAAGCTTGTATTTCAAAGTCTTTATACTTAGACACATATTCCTGTCATAATTTTCAAAATATGTTTTGTCCTTTTTTTTTATGATGCATTCCAAATACTAATTTATTAAATTGGAAATTTTCATTATTTTTCCTAAATCCTCTGTCTTAATTATTTCTAAAATTAATCAAAACAAGCAGGAAGAGTATTTCATTAAAGATATAGTCACAAAGGAGTTAAACTACTTCATTACATTTTTATAAATGGCTTATTTCTGCCAGACGCAGCATCAAACACCATTTCACGTCTCCAGTCAGTAAGTACCAGTAAGTACCAGTCAGTAAGTACCAGTAAGTACCAGTCAGTAAGTACCAGTTGTTTTTGGCTCATAAATAAAATTTCACAATCATTTCTCTAAGTTGTTTGAATATTTTCATATTTAAACTCATTCACAACTCATTTCTAATCTAATGAAAATAAACACACTCATACATAATACATAGATACATGCGCAATAATGCAAATAAACAGATAAAACTCCTTGGGTTTGATATACAGGAATATATTTTCAGATGATTAACCTTCAAGTATAAATATATATCTATATTTATACTTGAATGTTAGTCATCCGGGAATTTTGCAGTCTTTGTATTTTCTTTATTTACATGAATATATATTGTATATATCAGACTGAAGGCTTTTTATCTGTTTATTTGCATCGATTGTCTCCATATCTGTTCACTTGGATTCCCGCTATAACCATTCTTTACCCTGCTGACTTGGTCCTTGGTAAAGATTTCAGAATCTACGTTCAAATCATTTGGGCGCTACTAAGCTACGAAGTGTTTTCAATATAGAGATTCTCCCAATCTAATCTGTTAACTCAATACATAATATATGAATATACATACATATATACAAATATATATGCATAATATATATCATTATCTTCATTATCTTTTAACATCTATCTTATCATCATCATTTAACGTCCGCTTTCCATGCTGGCATGGGTTGGACAGTTTGACTGAGGACTGGCAAGCCAGGAGACTTCACCAGGTTCCAATCTGATCTGGCAAGGTTTCTACAGCTGGATGTCCTTCCTAATGCCAACCACTCTGAGAGTGTAGTGGTGCTTTTTACATGCCAGTCAGGTGACACTGGCAATGACCATGCTCAAATGGTGCTTTTTACATGCCACTGGCACAGGAGCCAGCCAGGCAACACTGGCAATGACCACACTCAAACGGTGTGTTTTACATGCCACCAGCAGAGGAACCAGTCAGGTGGCACTGGCAATGACCACACACAAAAGGTGCTTTTTACATGCCACTGGCATGGGAGCCAGTCAGGCGGCACTGGCAATGACCATGCTCGAAGCTTGAGGCAGCCTTGTGGCTGGCCAGATCCTGTTAATCCATCCAACCCATGCCAGCATGGAAAATAGACGTTAAAGGATGATACACACACACACACACACACACACACACACATGCCCATCATATCCTAGGAATGTACCCATCAATATAAGCTATTTATCTTGACTTACTCATACCCTCATCTCCTCCACTACCTCAGTCATCACACCCTTTTCTTCACTCTCTTGACTTGGGAAAAATACAAACAATGCAGAGTCAACAGAATTGTTTAGTCCTGGTCTTGCAAAGAGGACAGGGCATCCTCCCGAATGTTGGTGCCATGATCAAATGCACCCTGTTCAAGCAAGTCATAAAAGGATTGATGAATGAATGAAGGCAGGAGAATTCGAAGAGAGTGCATTGATCATGCCAAGTCATGGCAACATCTTTAGTGTTTGATGCCATGATAAAATGCACCCTATGGACACTGTGAAGTGGTTGATGTCAGGAATGGCATCCGGCCACAGGAACCATACACACAAAAGAAAAAAAAAGAATGAGCAAGCAAGACACCTAGAAGGGAGAAGTCACTCCAAATAAGAAATTTACGGACCATGACAGCCCCCCAGCATGGAAAGTGGACATAAACTGAAGATGCTGCTGCTGCTGATGATGATGATGATGATGATGATGATGATGATGATGATGATGATGATGATGACGACAACGACGTCATAAATGAACAAACTGAAATCAAATTAATATTTGTTGGGCTTTGAATGCCAACATATCACTATTATGATATATGAAACTTATGATATTATACAATATCAAACATTTCATATATCATATATATATCCAGGTGGCAACACAAATGCCTTTAATATTTAGTAGAAACAAATGATTCATATCTTCTATTAAATTCACATTTAGCACTGATAAAATCTCCTTGACAACATGGTTTATCTAGAGTCTACAGTGGACTGCCACAGCAGTTCATGGTTTATAGTCACTTACTTATTCTTGATGAGTGAGTTGCATTCGGTGCACTTAAGATATTGATTTCCTGTTAACCTAACTTACGCCTCCATTAGTTGATTGTTCAAATAATTTCATTCCTATCTATTGCTGATATAGCTTCATCTTAACTCTATACATGTGAAAGATCTCTGGATCCAAGTGATAATTCTTGCTTTTCACATGCACAAAAGAACGTACATATATGTGTGTATACAGACTTACGCTTACAGACATACACACAAGTACACACACTGATATTTCTATGGATACAGAAAAAAGTTCTATTTCAAAGTTAAGCGTATGTGCTAAACATGGTTTCAGGATCAATCCCACTGTGTGGCACCTTGAGCAAGTGTTTTCTACAATAGCCCTGGACTGGCCAAAGACTTGTAAATGAATTTGGTAGAAAACTGAAAGAAGCCTGTTGTGCATGTGTGTGTGTGTGTGTGTGTGTGTGGGTGTGCTAATGCATCAGTGTCTCTTTGTTTTGACATTGCACATCATCATCATCATCATCATCGTTTAATGTTCGCTTTCCATGCTAGCATGGTTCGGACAATCTGACTGAGGACTGGTGAACCAGGAGTCTACACCAGGCTCCAATCTGAGTTGGCAAAGTTTCTACAGCTGGATGCCCTTCCTAACACCAACCACTCCAAGAGTGTAGTGGGTGCTTTTACGTGCCACTGGCATGAAGGCCAGTCAGGCGGTACTGGCAACGGCCATGCTCAAAATGGTGTATTTTATGTGCCACCTGCACAGGAGCCAGTCCAGTGGCACTGGTAACGATCTCGCTCAAATGTCTTGGCACAGTTGTAAATAAATTCTGTTCATTTCCAATATTCTGTGAAACCATGTCTGGCTATGGGGTAACCTTACCTTGCTTGGAAACATAAAGGTTGACAACAGGAAGGGCATGTGGCCAAAGAAAATCTACCTCAATAATATTGTATTAATTATCAATATTTTTGAATTGCTGAAAATGTTACTTTATGTTCCAAATACCAGCGTAATAATCCTTTCTACTGGAAGCAGAAGGACTGAAATTTGGGGGCAGGGATTAAGTCGATTACATCAACCCCAGTGCATAACTGGTACTATTTTTTTTTACCCCAAAAGGATGAAAAGCAAAGTCAACCTTGGCAGAGTTTGAACTCAGAACGTAAAGACCAACGAAATATCGCTAAGCATTTCGTCCAGCGTGCTAATGATTCTGCGAGCTCGCCACCTTAAATACCAGCATAATAATGACATCATTCTACAAAATTCTTTATTTTCAATATCAAGTGAAACAAAGTGAATTTCGATCTAGTCAAAAAGGGATGAGGGACAACCACAGATACAAAGACACATACACATACATAAATGAGTGTGTGTGTGTGTGCATGCCTGCATGCATGCATGTACAACGGGTCTCTTTCAGTTTCAGTCTATCAAATCCACTCACAAGGCTTTGGTTGACCCGAGGCTATAGTAGAAAACACCCAAGACTGAACTTGGAACCATGGGCTTGGGAAACCAACTTCTCAACGCACAACCACAGCCAATAAGTTACTTGAATTCCATTAGTAATGAAAAACAACCAATCCCTGAGTTTCCAGTTGAAGAAACACATATAATGTGGAAGAATAACAGAAACGGAAAAACCATATTCACCAAGAAATTAAATTCCATGCTAAGTGATATTATAGATTAAATGTAATACTCAATCAATTCATTTTATTTTCCTTAATATTTTACAAAACATAATGTTATTGAAATGTTTCTTAATGTATTTTCTGCATGTTTTGATATTCTATACAAGAACTTATGTGTAATGGTTGGATAGATATATACTGTTGCAGCTAATGTTTTATAGATACAGAAAATATTAAGAAATTAGCAGCTGTCATAACTAACATTAATAATTTTTACCTTTAACATTAATGTAACATAAATGTTGTTATGTGCACAATGATATTCATGAAATTGAAACTGTTTTATCACAGATATAATTTATGCTTTTTTTTGATGTTTGAATTCCTGAATTTAATTACGTATGCACTAACTTAACTGTACAACAAACAGCATACGTGAAGCAACTACTGATGATTATATATGATATTAAAACAAGAATACAAATCGAGACATACTTTCTATCTAATTCCATGAACATTGATGCGAGTAGCCAAAAGATGTGAGACACACAGAGGGTGACTGTGTGCATGGCCAAGACATACAACTCACACCAATTCAGTCCATCAAATTGCAAATTAGAACCACACCTGGTTAGGCAGGAAGCCCTGGCATGAGGGCTTTACACAGCAAATCGATGTTTGTAATACTGAACAAAAAACATCCATGAAACTGAATAGTAATTCATTTGCTTTTTTTACATGTTTTATGCTGGGCCTGGTTACTCAAAACTTGCTGAGGTCAATTTTCTATGGCCACAAGCTTTTCCTGTTACAACACTTCTCTGTTTACCAAATGAAGTATATTTTCTTTCTCATTCCATTGGTTCTTAGACATTATCTGCTGTATTTTAATGGAGAATGTAAACAAAAACACTGTTTGTTTTTTTATTCACTCAGATGTGTTAACAAAGATGTACAGAACAACATCCACATAACACATGCATACATCACTGAGAGGCTTCTTCTCAGTTTCCACTCTAAGCATTGGTCAACCAGAGGCTAAGTAGAAGGCATTTGTCCAAAATCAGGTATAATTCAAATACTACAATGCAATGGAATTCTGCATCTTTTGCTGCGTTAATTAATTAATTTATTTATTTTACATCTAACAGACTAAACACTGATTCACTGTATTTACAAAGGTGAGTCACAGGGGACTATCTATGAAGCTTGGGTAGAACAAATGTCACAAGGAATGTTTCTTTGGAAACACTATTTTTGTAGTTTTTCTCCATTAGGGTCTCATCTTAATCGTATGCCAAGATAGATCAGTGAAAGATACACAACTCACACACACATACACACCTGCACATGTACATTCACAGAGCATACAAAGCATTGGTCAGCCAAGGCTATAGAAGCCCCAATACCCAATGTTGACATACACTGGGACTGGACCCAGAAACAACAGGGGTGCAAAACAAATTTGTTAACCACACAGCCAAACCTGCGTCCCAATTCAAAAATATAAAATCAAAGGAAATTTGTGAATATTGTTCAAAATGTGAAAAGTGCAAACTTTGTTTTTTAAAGTACTTGAGTAAACAAAAAAGATGAGAAAAATACTGATAGAAGGGTTCCTACATATGATGACTAAAGATACATGAAAATTATTCTTACATCAATTTACAGAGCTTTTCCAATTATTTAAAATTAAATTAAAGGTTGTAGAAATCAAAATTTTCCTTTTTGTGTGAGAATGTATTAAAAATTAAGTGTTTTGAATGAAAGTAAAATGTTAGCACAATTCAATCTAATTCTTATTCTCAAGAGGCAAAAATTGAAGTGATATAACTGCTGTTCAAATTGCTAAGTAATAAAATAAAAAGTATGTGAGACTCTGTGAAGTTTCTTTTCTTTTTGTTAACTTACATGACTTTTTGTTCCACTGAAATACACACAGCAGATCTACAAGTGAGCGAAAACAAAAGAATGCTTTTCTGCAAAGGGAAACAACCACCACCAACACACCAAAATTAAACAGTCAAGCCAAAAAAAGTAATAGATATTTTACGAAACCTTTTAAATAAGTGATTTGCTCAGAGACACAACATAATGTAACAACAAAATAATTCACACTCTATCAGCCATTTTATAACACATGTAGGAAATAATAATTTTTCTCCATAGGAATGAAACTTGCAATGTCTACAGAAGAACTAATTAGAAAATATGAATGCACAAATGCATAGGAATTATAATCGTCATAAACGATGGATTCACAAAAGGTGTGGTGGCGCTACAGTCAGTTTGAAAGAAAAAATAGACTTTGTTTTTGACAGATGTGTAGGAGTAATTAGCTGTAAGAATACATGTAAAATAAATTCCCTTGAATGCTTAGAAGATTCACTAAAAAGCATAATTAATAGCTTCTGCTATCTAAGAGACCTAATTAACAGAGAAGGTGAATGCACTGAAAATATAGACAATCCACTAAAAACAAGGTGAGAAACCATCAGAGAGCTCTCATTTCTGTTAACAACAAAAAGTTTCTTTCTCAACATGAAGGATAAATTGTGTGATGCTTGCATGTATGGTGATGGGGTTTGGAATATAAATCACTGAGTCTCTGGCCGAGTATACTCGTGTTAATACTCATGTGAAGTCTTATCCAATATCCTGTTTGTTACCTTCTCACTCTTTATTTTCTTCAATGTGTCACCTGTGTAATTTGAGATGGCACCTGATTTGTCTGTAATAATCCTTCTACCATTACCTTTTTTGACTATCATCCTACCTTTCTCCTACCGCCACTCTGCCTCTCTTCTCTTTCACTAGAATACCTGTGCAACACACTGGTGGGGAATGGCATCAAATCTATTAGTATTAAGTACCACCATCAATCACTTTCTACAGGTCACCACCATTTTCTCCCTCTCTCCTCCATGTTGCTCTCCATTGCTCATTCTTTTTTACCATGACACATCTTCATTGCTATCCCAACATGTAACTACTGCCATTTTCTGTTCAAACTCCCATTAAAAGCCATCATATAGCTATCACTGTCTACCACCCTTATCATCACCCATCCTTGTTGCTCTTCATTGCTCACCCTCTTTTACCATGGCACACACTTGCAATCCCATCAAACCACTTTTGCATTTTCTTTGTTTAACCTCAAACAACCAACAACCAATGCATGACAACTATCACTGTCTCTCTTCCTTTCCTCCCTCCCCTACCATTTCAGCACTCTCTTTTCTGTCCATTGTCACACTCTCATCCTTACACTCCCCTCTTTCATACACATGGTCATCATTCCAATTCTATTTTGTCTTGAAAACAATGGAGACTACAAAGACTACAGAGGACTCCCAAGATTTGCAGAAGGCAACACAATATCGTTAGCTTTGATGCCATGACACCATGCACACAGGACCCTCTGTGAAGTAAGGCAGGGAGCATTCAAAAGAAGACAAAAGCAGTGTAATGTAGACTCTTTGGCTGTGACAAGGCTATAACAACATTAATACCACTGGTGCCAATTCTGTAAAATGGTTAATCTTAGGAAAGGTTGCCAGCCATAAGAAACAACATCAAAATGGAAGGTACAAGCAAAATATGCTTATCCAACCCATTGATAATGGTAATAACTGATTAAGAACAAATTAGGATTGTATAATCTGGCCAACCAATACCAATACAGAAGATATGCATGAACGATGATGAGTCATTAAGGGCAGAGGCGACATTAATACAGTGAACCAATTTTATCCGAAACACAAGACTGGGCTTCATTCATTGTGTCCATTGGCAAAAACAATATTGACATGCATAGAGTGAAACATTATTTTAAAATACCAAGACTAGACAGTGTGGTTAATATATTCAGCAAAAGATCAGATTAGTTAGCGAAAAGAAAAAAATTGCTTGTGGTATGTGCTTCAATGTCATAGTGTGTGTGTGTGTGTGTGTGTGTGTACGTAAATACATATTCGTATCTAAACATATATATGAGCGTGTGTGTATGTGTGTGTGTGTACGTAAATACATATTCGTATCTAAACATATATATGAGCGTGTGTGTATGTGTGTGCGTGTGTATATATAGGTGCATATGTTTGTGTATAGATATATGTGTGTGTGTGTGTGTAAATACATATTCATATCTATACATATATATGTATGTATGTGTATATATGTATGTGCATGTATATGAGTGCATATGTTTGCATATATGTATATATATATATATGGAAATGTGCTGTGCGTGAGAAGACCCGGCAAGCCAAGTAAGATCGTTGCCAGTGCCCCTGGACTGGTTCTTGTGCGGGTGGCACATGAGATGCACCATTTTGAGCGTGGCCGTTGCCAGTACCGCCTGACTGGCTCCTGTAGGATTTTCGAGCGAGATCGTTGCCAGTGCCCCTGGACTGGCTTGTGCGGGTGGCACATAAAAGACACCATTTCAAGCGTGGCCGTTTTCGTGCGGGTGACACGTAAAAGCACCCACTACACTCTCTGAGTGGTTGGCGTTAGGAAGGGCATCCAGCTGTAGAAACTCTGCCAACCCATGCTAGCATGGAAAGCGGACGTTAAACGATGATGATGATGATGATATATATATATATATATATCAAACAATAAGCAACACGGATTTCAAAAATGATTGCAGTACGCAATATATGAATACATATATCTATCTATCTATGCGTGCGTGTATGTGTGTGTGTGTGTATGTATGTAAATACATATTCATATCTATACATATATATGTGTGTGTATATATGCATATGTGTGTATATATATACATATATTTGAATACATATATCTATGTGTGAGTGTGATTACAAATCAAAGGGCATTGACACATATATCTCATATATATATATA